>NC_044550.1:133460417-133511595 GCF_007565055.1 Rhinopithecus roxellana
GCTATGAAGTATCTAATTGCAGATTTCCAGAAAACTGTGTTAACAAACTGATCACTGAAGAGTAAATGTAACTCTGTGAGTTGCATTCACTCATGGCCGTGCAGTTTTTCACAAAGCAGCTCTTTAGTTATTATGTGAGGATATTTCCTTTTTCACCAGACCCCTCAATGAGCTCCCAAATATACCTTTCCAGAATCCACGACAACAGTGTTAGCAAACTGTGCCAAGAAGAGACAGGTGGAACTCTGTGTGATGAAGTCACACATCAAAAAGCAATCTCTCAGAAAGCTTCTCTGTTAGTTATTATGTGAGGATATTTCCTTTTTCTCCATCTGTCCCTATTGGGCTCCCAAATATCACTTTCAGTTTCCACGAAAAAAGTGTTAGCAAACTGCTTCCTAAGTCTAAATTATAAGTCTGTGAGATGAACTCACAGATCAGAAAGAAGTTTCTCAGAAAGCTTCTTTCACGTTTTGAAACGGATGAAATTTCCTTTATCAGCGTAGGCCTCAATGCGATCCAATGAAGCCCTTCTCAGCTTTCCTCAAAGACAGTGTTAATGGACTGCTCCACGAAAATAAGTGTAACTCTGTGAGATGAATTCACACATCACCAAGAAGTTTCTAAGAAAGTTCTTTCTAGTTTTCATCTGTGGATGTTTCCTTTGTCACCGTAAAGTTCATTGCGCTATGAAGTAATCTAATTGCAGATTTCCAGAAAACTGTGTTAACAAACTGATCACTGAGAGAAACGTGTACCTCTGTGAGTTGCATTCACTCATAGGCAGTGCAGTTTCTCAGAAAGCTGCTCTTAGTTATTATGTGAGGATATTTCCTTTTTCACCAGAGCCCTCAATGAGCTCCCCAAATATACCTTTTCAGAATCCACGACAACAGTGTTAGCAAAAGTTCCAAGAAGCGAAAGGTGGAACTCTGTGTGATGAAGTCACACATCAGAAAGCAATCTCTCAGAAAGCTTCTCTGTAGTTATTATGTGAGGATATTCCTTTTCACCATCTGTCCCTATGGGCTCCCAAATATCACTTTCCAGTTTCCACGAAAAAAGTGTAGGCAAACTGCTTCCTGAAGTCTAAATTATAAGTCTGTGAGATGAACTCACAGATCAGAAAGAAGTTTCTCAGAAAGCTTCTTCACGTTTTGAAACGGATGAAATTTCCTTTATCAGCAGTAGGCCTCAAGTGCGATCCAAGGAAGCCCTTCTCAGGTTCCTCAAGACAGTGTTAATGGACTGTTGCCAGGAAACATAAGATGTAAACTCTTTGAGATGAATTCACACATCACCAAGAAGTTTCTAAGAAAGGCTTTTTGCTAGTTTTCAATCTGTGGATGTTTCCTTTGTCACCGTAAGGTTCATTGCGCTATGAAGTATCTAATTGCAGATTCCAGAAAACTGTGTTAACAAACTGATCACTGAAGAGAAACGTGTACCTCTGTGAGTTGCATTCACACATGGCAGTGCAGTTTCTCAGAAAGCTGTTCTTTAGTATTATATGAGGATATTTCCTTTTACACCAGAGCCCTCAATCTGCTCCCAAATATACCTTTGCAGAGTCCATGACAACAGTGTTAGCAAACTGTTCCAAGCAGGGAATTGTGGAACTCTGTGTGATGAAGTCACACATCACAAAGCAATGTCTCAGAAAGCTCTCTGTAGTTATTCTGTGAGGATATTTCCTTTTTCCACCATGGGTCCTATAGGCTCCCAAATATCACTTTACAGATTCCACGTAAGAGTGTTAGCAAACTGCTTCCTGAAGTCTAAATTATAATTCTGTGAGATGGACTCACAGATCAGAAAGAAGTTTCTCAGAAACCTTCTTTCACGTTTTGAACGGATGAAATTCCCTTTATCAGCGTAGGCCTCAATGCGATCCAAGGAAGCCCGTCTCAGGTTCCTCAAAGACAGTGATAATGGACTGCTCCACGAAACATAAGTGTAACTCTGTGAGATGAATTCACACATCACCTAAGAAGTTTCTAAGAAAGCTTCTTTCTAGTTTTCATCTGTGGATGTTTCCTCTGTCACCGTAAAGTTCATTGCGCTATGAAGTATCTAATTGCAGATTTCCAGAAAACTGTGTTAACAAACTGATCACTGAAGCGAAACGTGTACCTCTGTGAGTTTCCTTCACACATGCAGTGCAGTTTCTCAGAAAGCTGCTGTTTAGTTATTATGTGAGGATATTTCCTTTTCACCAAAGCCCTCAATGAGCTCCCAAATATACCTTTTCAGAATCCACGACAACAGTGTTAGCAAACTGTTCCAAGATGGGAAGGGTGGAACTCTGTGTGATGAAGTCACACATCAGAAAGCATCTCTCAGAAAGCTTCTCTGTAGTTATTATGTGAGGATATTTCCTTTTTCACTATCTGTCCCTATGGGCTCCCAAATATCACTTTCCAGTTTCCACGAAAAAAGTGTTAGCAAACTGCTTCCTGAAGTCTAAATTATAAGTCTGTGAGATGAACTCACAGATCAGAAAGAAGTTTCTCAGAAAGCTTCTTTCACGTTTTGAACGGATGAAATTTCCTTTATCATCGTAGGCCTCAAAGCAATCCAAGGAAGATCTTCTCAGGTTCCTCAAAGACAGTGTTAATGAACTGCTCCACGAAACATAAGTGTAACTCTGTGAGATGAATTCACACATCACCAAGAAGTTTCTAAGAAAACTTCTGTCTAGTTTTCATCTGTGGATATTTCCTCTGTCACCGCAAGTTCATTGCGCTATGAAGTATCTAATTGCAGATTTCCAGAAAACTGTGTTAACAAACTGATCATTGAAGAGTAACCTGTAACTCTGTGAGTTGCATTCACACATGGCAATGCAGTTTCTCAGAAAGTTGCTCTTTAGTTATTATGTGAGGATGTTTCCTTTTTCACCAGAGCCCTCAAAGAGCTCCCAATATACCTTTGCGGAATCCACGACAACAGTGTTAGCAAACTGTTCCAAGAAGGGAAGTTTGGAACTCTGTGTGATGAAGTCACACATCAGAAAGCAATGTCTCAGAAAGCATCTCTGTAGTTATTATGTGAGGATATTTCCTTTTTCACCATGGGTCCCTAACTGCTCCCAAATATCACTTTCCAGTTTCCACGAAAAGAGTGTTAGCAAACTGCTTCCTGAAGTCTAAATTATAAGTCTGTGAGATGAACTCACAGATCAGAAAGGAGTTTCTCTGAAAGCTTCTTTCACCTTTTGAACGGATGAAGTTTCCTTATCAGCGTAGGCCTCAATGCGATCCCAGGAAGCCCTTAGCAGGTTCCTCAAAGACATTGTTAATGGACTGCTCCACGAAACATAAGAATAACTTTGTGAGATGAATTCACACATCACCAAGAAGTGTCTAAGAAAGATTCTTTCTGGTTTTCATCTGTGGATGTTTCCTCTGTCACCGTAAATTTCACTGCGCTATGAAGTATCTAATTGCAGATTTCCAGAAAACTGTGTTAACAAACTGATTACTGAAGAGAAACGTGTAACTCTGTGAGTTGCATTCACACATGGCAGTGCAGTTTCTCAGAAAGCTGCTCTTAATTATTATGTGAGGATATTTCCTTTTTCACCAGGGCCCTCAATGACCTCCCAAATATACCTTTGCAGAATCCACGACAACAGTGTTACCAAACTGTTCCAAGAAGTGAAGGGTGGAACTCTGTTTGATTAAGTCACACATCACAAAGCAATCTCTCAGAAAGCATCTCTGAAGTTATTATGTGAGGATATTTCCGTTTTCACCATGGGTCCCTATGGGCTCCCAAATATCACTTTCCAGTTTCCACGAAAAGAGTGTTAGCAAACTGCTTCCTGAAGTCTAAATTATAAGTCTGTGTGATGAACTCACAGATCAGAAAGAAGTTTCTCAGAAAGCTTCTTTCACGTTTTGAACGGATGAAATTTCCTTTATCAGCGTAGGCCTCAATGCGATCCAAGGAAGCCCTTCTCAGGTTCCTCAAAGACAGTGTTAATGGACTGCTCCACGTAACAGAAGTGTAACTCTGTGAGATGAATTCACACATCACCAAGAAGTTTCTACGAAAGCTTCTTTCTAGTTTTCATCTGTGGATGTTTCCTCTGTCACCGTAAGTTTCATTGAGCTATGAAGTATCTAATTGCAGATTTCCAGAAAACTGTGTTAACAAACTGATCACTGAAGAGTAAACGTAACTCTGTGAGTTGCATTCACACATGGCAGTGCAGTTTTTCACAAAGCAGCTCTTTAGTAATTATGTGAGGATATTTCCTTTTTCACCAGACCCCTCAATGAGCTCCCAAATATACCTTTCTAGAATCCACGACAACAGTGTTAGCAAACTGTTCCAAGAAGGGCAGGGTGGAACTCTGTGTGATGAAGTCACACTTCAGAAAGCAATCTAACAGAAAGCTTCTCTGTAGTTATTATGTGAGGATATTTCCTTTCTCACCATGGGTACCTGGGGGCTCCCAAATATGAATTTCCAGTTTCCACGAAAAGAGTGTTAGCAAACTGCTTCCTGAAGTCTAAATTATAAGTCTGTGAGATGAACTCACAGATCAGAAAGAAGTTTCTCCGAAAGCTTCTTTCACGTTTTGAACGGATGAAATTTCCTTTATCAGCGTAGGCCTCAATACGATCCAAGGAAGCCCTTCTCGGGTTCCTCAAAGACAGTGTTAATGGACTGCTCCACGAAAAATAAGTGTAACTCTGTGAGATGAATTCACACATCACCAAGAAGTTTCTAAGAAAGCTTCTTTCTAGTTTTCATCTGTGGATGATTCCTCTGTCACCGTAAAGTTGATTGCGCTATGAAGTGTCTAATTGCAGATTTCCAGAAAACTGTGTTAACAAACTGATCACTGAAGCGAAACGTGTACCTCTGTGAGTTGCCTTCACACATGGCAGTGCAGTTTCTCAGAAAGCTGCTCTTTAGTTATTATTTGAGGATATTTCCTTTTTCACCAGAGCCCTCAATGAGCTCCCAAATATACCTTTTCAGTATCCACGACAACAGTGTTAGCAAACTGTTCCAAGAAGGGAAAGGTGGAACTCTGTGTGATGAAGTCACACATCAGAAAGCAATCTCTCAGAAAGCTTCTCTGTAGTTATTATGTGAGGATATTTCCTTTTTCACCCTCTGTCCCTATGGGCTCCCAAATATCACTTTCCAGTTTCCACGAAAAAAGTGTTAGCAAACTTCTTCCTGAAGTCTTAATTATAAGTCTGTGAGATGAACTCACAGATCAGAAAGAAGTTTCTCAGAAAGCTTCTTTCACGTTTTGAACGGATGAAATTTCCTTTATCAGCGTAGGCCTCAATGCGATCCAAGGAAGCCCTTCTTAGGTTCCTCAAAGACAGTGTTAATAGACTGCTCCACGAAAAATAAGTGTAACTCTGTGAGATGATTTCACACATGACCAAGAAATTTCTAAGAAAGCTTCTTGCTAGTTTTCATCTGTGGATGTTTCCTTTGTCACCGTAAGGTTCATTGCGCTATGAAGTATCTAATTGCAGATTTCCAGAAAACTGTGTTAACAAACTGATCACTGACGAGAAACGTGTAACTCTGTGAGTTGCATTCACACATGGCAATGTAGTTTCTCAGAAAGCTGCTCTTTAGTTATTATGTGAGGATGTTTCCTTTTTCTCCAGAGCCCTCAATGAGCTCCCAATATACCTTTGCGGAATCCCCGACAACAGTGTTAGCAAACTGTTCCAAGAAGGGAAGTTTGGAACTCTGTGTGATGATGTCACACATCAGAAAACAATGTCTCAGAAAGCATCTCTGTAGTTATTATGTGAGGATATTTCCTTTTCCACCATAGGTCCCTAAGGGCTCCCAAATATCACTTTCCAGTTTCCACGAAAAGAGTGTTAGCAAACTGTTTCCTGAAGTCTAAATTATAAGTCTGTGAGATGAACTCACAGATCAGAAAGAAGTTTCTCAGAAAGCTTCTTTCACGTTTTGAACAGATGAAATTTGCTTTATCAGCGTCGGCCTCAATGTGATCCAAGGAAGCCCTTCTCAGTTTCCTCAAAGACAGTGTTAATGGACTGCTCCACGAAAAATAAGTGTAACTCTGTGAGATGAATTCACACATCACCAAGAAGTTTCTAAGAAAGCTTCTTTCTAGTTTTCGTCTGTGGATGATTCCTCTGTCACCGTAAAGTTCATTGCGCTATGAAGTGTCTAATTGCAGATTTCCAGGAAACTGTGTTAACAAACTGATCACTGAAGCGAAACGTGTACCTCTGTGAGTTGCCTTCACACATGGCAATGCAGTTTCTCAGAAAGCTGCTCTTTAGTTATTATGTGAGGATATTTCCTTTTTCACCAGAGCCCTCAATGAGCTCCCAAATATACCTTTTCAGAATCCACGACAACAGTGTTAGCAAACTGTTCCAAGAAGTGAAGGGTGGAACTCTGTGTGATGAAGTCACACATCAGAAAGCAATCTCTCAGAAAGCTTCTCTGTAGTTATTATGTGAGGATATTTCCTTTTTCACCATCTGTCCCTATGGGCTCCCAAATATCACTTTCCAGTTTCCACGAAAAAAGTGTTAGCAAACTGCTTCCTGAAGTCTAAATTATTAGTCTGTGAGATGAACTCACAGATCAGAAAGAAGTTTCTCAGAAAGCTTCTTTCACGTTTTGAACGGATGAAATTTCCTTTATCAGCGTAGGCCTCAGTGCGATCCAAGGAAGCCCTTCTCAGGTTCCTCAAAGACAGTGTTAATGGACTGTTCCACGAAACATAAGTGTAACTCTTTGAGATGAATTCACAAATCACCAAGAATTTTCTAAGAAAGCTTCTTGCTAGTTTTCATCTGTGGATGTTTCCTTTGTCACCGTAAGGTTCATTGCGCTATGAAGTATCTAACTGCAGATTTTCAGAAAACTGTGTTAACAAACTGATCACTGAAGAGAAACGTGTAACTCTGTGAGTTGCATTCACGCATGGCAGTGTAGTTTCTCAGAAAGCTGCTCTTTAGTTATTATGTGAGGATATTTCCTTTTTCACTAGAGCCCTCAATGAGCTCCCAAATATACATTTGCAGAATCTACGACAACAGTGTTACCAAACTGTTCCAAGAAGGGAAGTTTGGAACTCTGTGTGATGATGTCACACATCAGAAAGCAATGTCTCAGAAAGCATCTCTGTAGTTATTATGTGAGGATATTTCCTTTTTCACCATAGGTCCCTAAGGGCTCCCAAATATCACTTTCCAGTTTCCACGAAAAGAGTGTTAGCAAACTGTTTCTTGAAGTCTAAATTATAAGTCTGTGAGATGAACTCACAGATCAGAAAGAAGTTGCTCAGAAAGCTTCTTTCACGTTTTGAACAGATGAAATTTCCTTTATCAGCGTAGGCCTCAATGCGATCCAAGGAAGCCCTTCTCAGGTTCCTCAAAGACAGTGTTATTGGACTGCTCCACGAAAAATAAGTGTAACTGTGTGAGATGAATTATCACATAACCAAGAAGTTTCTAAGAAAGCTTCTTTCTAGTTTTCATCTGTGGATGTTTCCTCTGTCACCGTAAAGTTCATTGCGCTATGAAGTATCTAATTGCAGATTTGCAGATAACTGTGTTAACAAACTGATCACTGAAGCAAAACGTGTACCTCTGTGAGTTGCCTTCACACATGGCAGTGTAGTTTCTCAGAAAGCTGCTCTTTAGTTATTATGTGAGGATATTTCCTTTTTCAGCAGAGCCCTCAATGAGCTCCCAATTATACCTTTTCAGAATCCACGACAACAGTGTTAGGAAACTGTTCCAAGAAGGGAAAGGTGGAACTCTGTGTGATGAAGTCACACATCAGAAAGCAATCTCTCAGAAAGCTTCTCTGTAGTTATTATGTGAGGATATTTCATATTTCACCATGGGTCCCTAAGTGCTCCATAATATCAATTTCCAGTTTCCACGAAAAGAGTGTTAGCAAACTGCGTCCTGAAGTCGAAAGTATAAGTCGGTGAGATGAACTCACAGATCAGAAAGATGTTTCTCAGAAAGCTTCTTTCACGTTTTGAACGGATGAAATGTCCCGTATCAGCATAGACCTCAATGCAATCCAGAAAGCCCTTCTCAGGTTCCTCAAAGGCAGTGTTAATGGACTGCTCCACGAAACATAAGTGTAACTCTGTGAGATGAATTCACCCATCACCAAGAAGTGTCTAAGAAAGCTTCCTTCTAGTTTTCATCTGTGGATGTTTCCTTTTTCACCGTAAGTTTCATTGCGCTATGAAGTATCTAATTGCAGATTTCCAGAAAACTGTGTTACCAAACTGATTACTGAAGAGAAACGTGTAACTCTGTGAGTTGCATTCACACATGGCAGTGCAGTTTCTCAGAAAGCTGCTCTTTAGTTATTATGTGAGGATATTTCCTTTTTCACCAGGGCCCTCAATGAGCTCCCAAATATACCTTTGCAGAATCCACGACAACAGTGTTAGCAAACTGTTCCAAGAAGTGAATGGTGGAAATCTGTGTGATTAAGTCACACATCAGAAAGCAATCTCTCAGAAAGCATCTCTGTAGTTATTATGTGAGGATATTTCCTTTTTCACCATGGGTCCCTATGGGCTCCCAAATATCACTTTACAGTTTCCACGTAAAGAGTGTTAGCAAACTGCTTCCGGAAATCTAAATTATACGTCAGAGAGATGAAATCACAGATCAGAAAGAAGTTTCTCAGAAAGCTTCTTTCACGTTTTGAACAGATGAAATTTGCTTTATCAGCGTCGGCCTCAATGCGATCCAAGGAAGCCCTTCTCAGTTTCCTCAAAGACAGTGTTAATGGACTGTTCCACGAAAAATAAGTGTAACTCTGTGAGATGAATTCACACATCACCAAGAAGTTTCTAAGAAAGCTTCTTTCTAGTTTTCGTCTGTGGATGATTCCTCTGTCACCGTAAAGTTCATTGCGCTATGAAGTGTCTAATTGCAGATTTCCAGGAAACTGTGTTAACAAACTGATCACTGAAGCGAAACGTGTACCTCTGTGAGTTGCCTTCACACATGGCAATGCAGTTTCTCAGAAAGCTGCTCTTTAGTTATTATGTGAGGACATTTCCTTTTTCACCAGAGCCCTCAATGAGCTCCCAAATATACCTTTTCAGAATCCACGACAACAGTGTTAGCAAACTGTTCCAAGAAGGGAAGGGTGGAACTCTGTGTGATGAAGTCACACATCGGAAAGCAATCTTTCAGAAAGCTTCTCTGTAGTTATTATGTGAGGATATTTCCTTTTTCACCATGGGTCCCTATGGGCTCCCAAATATCACTTTCCTTTTCCAAGAAAAACGTGTTAGCAAACTGCTTCCTGAAGTCTAAATTATAAGTCTGTGAGATGAACTCACAGATCAGAAAGAAGTTTCTCAGAAAGCTTCTTTCACGGTTTGAACGGATGAAATTTCCTTTATCAGCATAGGCCTCAATGTGATCCAAGGAAGCCCTTCTCAGGTTCCTCAAAGACAGTCTTAATGGACTGTTGCAGGAAACATAAGTGTAACTCTTTGAGATGAATTCACACATCACCAAGAAGTTTCTAAGAAAGCTTTTTGCTAGTTTTCATCTGTGGATGTTTCCTTTGTCACCGTAAGGTTCATTGCGCTATGAAGTATCTAATTGCAGATTTCCAGAAAACTGTGTTAACAAACTGATCACTGAAGAGAAACGTGTAACTCTGTGAGTTGCATTCACACATCGCAATGTAGTTTCTCAGAAAGCTGCTCTTTAGTTATTATGTGAGGATGTTTCCTTTTTCTCCAGAGCCCTCAATGAGCTCCCAATATACCTTTTCAGAATCCACGACAACAGTGTTAGGAAACTGTTCCAAGAAGGGAAAGGTGGAACTCTGTGTGATGAAGTCACACATCAGAAAGCAATCTCTCCGAAAGCTTCTCTGTAGTTATTATATGAGGATATTTCATTTTTCACCATGGGTCCCTAAGGGCTTCCAAATATCACTTTACAGTTTCCACGTAAAGAGTGTTAGCAAACTGTTTCCTGAAGTCTAAATTATACGTCTGTCAGATGAACTCACAGATCAGAAATAAGTTTCTCAGAAAGCTTCTTTCACGTTTTGAACGGATGAAATATCCTTTATCAGCGTAGGCCTCAATGCAATCCAGGAAGCCCTTCTCAGGTTCCTCAAAGACAGTGTTAATGGACTGCTCCACGAAACATAAGTGTAACTCTGTGAGATGAATTCACACATCAGCAAGAAGTTTCTAAGAAAGCTTCTTTCTAGTTTTCATCTGTGGATGTTTCCTTTGTCACCGTAAGTTTCACTGCGCTATGAAGTATCTAATTGCAAATTTCCAGAAAACAGTGTTAACAAACTGATCACTGAAGAGAAACCTGTAACTCTGTGAGTTGCATTCACACATGGCAGTGCAGTTTCTCAGAAAGCTGCTCTTTAGTTATTATGAGAGGATATTTCCTTTTTCACCAGGGCCCTCAATGAACTCCCAATTATACCTTTGCAGAATCCACGACAACAGTGTTAGCAAACTGTTCCAAGAAGCGAAGGGTGGAACTCTGTGTGATGAAGTCACACATCAGAAAGCAATCTCTCAGAAAGCATCTCTGTTTTTATTATGAGGATATTTCCTTTTTCACCATGGGTCCCTACTGGCTCCCAAATATCACTTTCCAGTTTCCATGAAAAAAAATGTTAGCAAACTGCTTCCTGAAGTCGAAATTATAAGTCTGTGAGATGAACTCACAGATCAGAAAGAAGTTTCTCAGAAAGGTTCTTTCACGTTTTGAACGGATGAAATTTCCTTTATCAGCGTAGGCCTCAAAGCGATCCAAGGAAGCCCTTCTCAGGTTCCTCAAAGACAGTGTTAATAGACTGCTCCACGAAAAATAAGTGTAACTCTGTGAGATTAATTCACACATCACCAAGAAGTTTCTAAGAAAGTTTCTTTCTAGTTTTCATCTGTGGATGTTTCCTTTGTCACCGTAAAGTTCATTGCGCTATGAAGTATCTAATTGCAGATTTCCAGAAAACTGTGTTAACAAACTGATCACTGAAGAGAAACGTGTACCTCTGTGAGTTGCATTCACTCATAGCAGTGCAGTTTCTCAGAAAGCTGCTCTTTAGTTATTATGTGAGGATATTTCCTTTTTCACCAGAGCCCTCAATGAGCTCCCAAATATACCTTTTCAGAATCCACGACAACAGTGTTAGCAAAAGTTCCAAGAAGCGAAAGGTGGAACTCTGTGTGATGAAGTCACACATCAGAAAGCAATCTCTCAGAAAGCTTCTCTGTAGTTATTATGTGAGGATATTTCCTTTTTCACCATCTGTCCCTATGGGCTCCCAAATATCACTTTCCAGTTTCCACGAAAAAAGTGTAGGCAAACTGCTTCCTGAAGTCTAAATTATAAGTCTGTGAGATGAACTCACAGATCAGAAAGAAGTTTCTCAGAAAGCTTCTTTCACGTTTTGAACGGATGAAATTTCCTTTATCAGCATAGGCCTCAATGTGATCCAAGGAAGCCCTTCTCAGGTTCCTCAAAGACAGTCTTAATGGACTGTTGCAGGAAACATAAGTGTAACTCTTTGAAATGAATTCACACATCACCAAGAAGTTTCTAAGAAAGCTTTTTGCTAGTTTTCATCTGTGGATGTTTTCTTTGTCACCGTAAGGTTCATTGCGCTATGAAGTATCTAATTGCAGATTTCCAGAAAACTGTGTTAACAAACTGATCACTGAAGAGAAACGTGTACCTCTGTGAGTTGCATTCACACATGGCAGTGCAGTTTCTCAGAAAGCTGTTCTTTAGTTATTATATGAGGATATTTCCTTTTACACCAGAGCCCTCAATCTGCTCCCAAATATACCTTTGCAGAGTCCATGACAACAGTGTTAGCAAACTGTTCCAAGAAGGGAATTGTGGAACTCTGTGTGATGAAGTCACACATCACAAAGCAATCTCTCAGAAAGCTTCTCTGTAGTTATTCTGTGAGGATATTTCCTTTTTCACCATGGGTCCCTATAGGCTCCCAAATATCACTTTACAGATTCCACGTAAAGAGTGTTAGCAAACTGCTTCCTGAAGTCTAAATTATAATTCTGTGAGATGGACTCACAGATCAGAAAGAAGTTTCTCAGAAACCTTCTTTCACGTTTTGAACGGATGAAATTCCCTTTATCAGCGTAGGCCTCAATGCGATCCAAGGAAGCCCGTCTCAGGTTCCTCAAAGACAGTGATAATGGACTGCTCCACGAAACATAAGTGTAACTCTGTGAGATGAATTCACACATCACCTAAAAGTTTCTAAGAAAGCTTCTTTCTAGTTTTCATCTGTGGATGTTTCCTCTGTCACCGTAAAGTTCATTGCGCTATGAAGTATCTAATTGCAGATTTCCAGAAAACTGTGTTAACAAACTGATCACTGAAGCGAAACGTGTACCTCTGTGAGTTTCCTTCACACATGGCAGTGCAGTTTCTCAGAAAGCTGCTGTTTAGTTATTATGTGAGGATATTTCCTTTTTCACCAAAGCCCTCAATGAGCTCCCAAATATACCTTTTCAGAATCCACGACAACAGTGTTAGCAAACTGTTCCAAGATGGGAAAGGTGGAACTCTGTGTGATGAAGTCACACATCAGAAAGCAATCTCTCAGAAAGCTTCTCTGTAGTTATTATGTGAGGATATTTCCTTTTTCACTATCTGTCCCTATGGGCTCCCAAATATCACTTTCCAGTTTCCACGAAAAAAGTGTTAGCAAACTGCTTCCTGAAGTCTAAATTATAAGTCTGTGAGATGAACTCACAGATCAGAAAGAAGTTTCTCAGAAAGCTTCTTTCACGTTTTGAACGGATGAAATTTCCTTTATCATCGTAGGCCTCAAAGCAATCCAAGGAAGATCTTCTCAGGTTCCTCAAAGACAGTGTTAATGAACTGCTCCACGAAACATAAGTGTAACTCTGTGAGATGAATTCACACATCACCAAGAAGTTTCTAAGAAAACTTCTGTCTAGTTTTCATCTGTGGATATTTCCTCTGTCACCGCAAGTTTCATTGCGCTATGAAGTATCTAATTGCAGATTTCCAGAAAACTGTGTTAACAAACTGATCATTGAAGAGTAACCTGTAACTCTGTGAGTTGCATTCACACATGGCAATGCAGTTTCTCAGAAAGTTGCTCTTTAGTTATTATGTGAGGATGTTTCCTTTTTCACCAGAGCCCTCAAAGAGCTCCCAAATATACCTTTGCGGAATCCACGACAACAGTGTTAGCAAACTGTTCCAAGAAGGGAAGTTTGGAACTCTGTGTGATGAAGTCACACATCAGAAAGCAATGTCTCAGAAAGCATCTCTGTAGTTATTATGTGAGGATATTTCCTTTTTCACCATGGGTCCCTAACTGCTCCCAAATATCACTTTCCAGTTTCCACGAAAAGAGTGTTAGCAAACTGCTTCCTGAAGTCTAAATTATAAGTCTGTGAGATGAACTCACAGATCAGAAAGGAGTTTCTCTGAAAGCTTCTTTCACCTTTTGAACGGATGAAGTTTCCTTTATCAGCGTAGGCCTCAATGCGATCCCAGGAAGCCCTTAGCAGGTTCCTCAAAGACATTGTTAATGGACTGCTCCACGAAACATAAGAATAACTTTGTGAGATGAATTCACACATCACCAAGAAGTGTCTAAGAAAGATTCTTTCTGGTTTTCATCTGTGGATGTTTCCTCTGTCACCGTAAATTTCACTGCGCTATGAAGTATCTAATTGCAGATTTCCAGAAAACTGTGTTAACAAACTGATTACTGAAGAGAAACGTGTAACTCTGTGAGTTGCATTCACACATGGCAGTGCAGTTTCTCAGAAAGCTGCTCTTAATTATTATGTGAGGATATTTCCTTTTTCACCAGGGCCCTCAATGAGCTCCCAAATATACCTTTGCAGAATCCACGACAACAGTGTTACCAAACTGTTCCAAGAAGTGAAGGGTGGAACTCTGTTTGATTAAGTCACACATCACAAAGCAATCTCTCAGAAAGCATCTCTGAAGTTATTATGTGAGGATATTTCCGTTTTCACCATGGGTCCCTATGGGCTCCCAAATATCACTTTCCAGTTTCCACGAAAAGAGTGTTAGCAAACTGCTTCCTGAAGTCTAAATTATAAGTCTGTGTGATGAACTCACAGAGCAGAAAGAAGTTTCTCAGAAAGCTTCTTTCACGTTTTGAACGGATGAAATTTCCTTTATCAGCGTAGGCCTCAATGCGATCCAAGGAAGCCCTACTCAGGTTCCTCAAAGACAGTGTTAATGGACTGCTCCACGTAACAGAAGTGTAACTCTGTGAGATGAATTCACACATCACCAAGAAGTTACTACGAAAGCTTCTTTCTAGTTTTCATCTGTGGATGTTTCCTCTGTCACCGTAAGTTTCATTGAGCTATGAAGTATCTAATTGCAGATTTCCAGAAAACTGTGTTAACAAACTGATCACTGAAGAGTAAACGTAACTCTGTGAGTTGCATTCACACATGGCAGTGCAGTTTTTCACAAAGCAGCTCTTTAGTAATTATGTGAGGATATTTCCTTTTTCACCAGACCCCTCAATGAGCTCCCAAATATACCTTTCTAGAATCCACGACAACAGTGTTAGCAAACTGTTCCAAGAAGGGCAGGGTGGAACTCTGTGTGATGAAGTCACACTTCAGAAAGCAATCTAACAGAAAGCTTCTCTGTAGTTATTATGTGAGGATATTTCCTTTTACACCATGGGTCCCTATGGGCTCCCAAATATCATTTTACAGTTTCCACGTAAAGAGTGTTAGCAAACTGCTTCCGGAAATCTAAATTATACGTCAGAGAGATGAAATCACAGATCAGAAAGAAGTTTCTCAGAAAGCTGCTCTTTAGTTATTATGTGAGGATGTTTCCTTTTTCTCCAGAGCCCTCAATGAGCTCCCAATATACCTTTGCGGAATCCCCGACAACAGTGTTAGCAAACTGTTCCAAGAAGGGAAGTTTGGAACTCTGTGTGATGATGTCACACATCAGAAAGCAATGTCTCAGAAAGCATCTCTGTAGTTATTATGTGAGGATATTTCCTTTTCCACCATAGGTCCCTAAGGGCTCCCAAATATCACTTTCCAGTTTCCACGAAAAGAGTGTTAGCAAACTGTTTCCTGAAGTCTAAATTATAAGTCTGTGAGATGAACTCACAGATCAGAAAGAAGTTTCTCAGAAAGCTTCTTTCACGTTTTGAACAGATGAAATTTGCTTTATCAGCGTCGGCCTCAATGTGATCCAAGGAAGCCCTTCTCAGTTTCCTCAAAGACAGTGTTAATGGACTGCTCCACGAAAAATAAGTGTAACTCTGTGAGATGAATTCACACATCACCAAGAAGTTTCTAAGAAAGCTTCTTTCTAGTTTTCGTCTGTGGATGATTCCTCTGTCACCGTAAAGTTCATTGCGCTATGAAGTGTCTAATTGCAGATTTCCAGGAAACTGTGTTAACAAACTGATCACTGAAGCGAAACGTGTACCTCTGTGAGTTGCCTTCACACATGGCAATGCAGTTTCTCAGAAAGCTGCTCTTTAGTTATTATGTGAGGATATTTCCTTTTTCACCAGAGCCCTCAATGAGCTCCCAAATATACCTTTTCAGAATCCACGACAACAGTGTTAGCAAACTGTTCCAAGATGTGAAGGGTGGAACTCTGTGTGATGAAGTCACACATCAGAAAGCAATCTCTCAGAAAGCTTCTCTGTAGTTATTATGTGAGGATATTTCCTTTTTCACCATCTGTCCCTATGGGCTCCCAAATATCACTTTCCAGTTTCCACGAAAAAAGTGTTAGCAAACTGCTTCCTGAAGTCTAAATTATTAGTCTGTGAGATGAACTCACAGATCAGAAAGAAGTTTCTCAGAAAGCTTCTTTCACGTTTTGAACGGATGAAATTTCCTTTATCAGCGTAGGCCTCAGTGCGATCCAAGGAAGCCCTTCTCAGGTTCCTCAAAGACAGTGTTAATGGACTGTTCCACGAAACATAAGTGTAACTCTTTGAGATGAATTCACAAATCACCAAGAATTTTCTAAGAAAGCTTCTTGCTAGTTTTCATCTGTGGATGTTTCCTTTGTCACCGTAAGGTTCATTGCGCTATGAAGTATCTAACTGCAGATTTCAGAAAACTGTGTTAACAAACTGATCACTGAAGAGAAACGTGTAACTCTGTGAGTTGCATTCACGCATGGCAGTGTAGTTTCTCAGAAAGCTGCTCTTTAGTTATTATGTGAGGATATTTCCTTTTTCACTAGAGCCCTCAATGAGCTCCCAAATATACCTTTGCAGAATCTACGACAACAGTGTTACCAAACTGTTCCAAGAAGGGAAGTTTGGAACTCTGTGTGATGATGTCACACATCAGAAAGCAATGTCTCAGAAAGCATCTCTGTAGTTATTATGTGAGGATATTTCCTTTTCACCATAGGTCCCTAAGGGCTCCCAAATATCACTTTCCAGTTTCCACGAAAAGAGTGTTAGCAAACTGTTTCTTGAAGTCTAAATTATAAGTCTGTGAGATGAACTCACAGATCAGAAAGAAGTTTCTCAGAAAGCTTCTTTCACGTTTTGAACAGATGAAATTTCCTTTATCAGCGTAGGCCTCAATGCGATCCAAGGAAGCCCTTCTCAGGTTCCTCAAAGACAGTGTTATTGGACTGCTCCACGAAAAATAAGTGTAACTGTGTGAGATGAATTATCACATAACCAAGAAGTTTCTAAGAAAGCTTCTTTCTAGTTTTCATCTGTGGATGTTTCCTCTGTCACCGTAAAGTTCATTGCGCTATGAAGTATCTAATTGCAGATTTGCAGATAACTGTGTTAACAAACTGATCACTGAAGCAAACGTGTACCTCTGTGAGTTGCCTTCACACATGGCAGTGCAGTTTCTCAGAAAGCTGCTCTTTAGTTATTATGTGAGGATATTTCCTTTTTCAGCAGAGCCCTCAATGAGCTCCCAATTATACCTTTTCAGAATCCACGACAACAGTGTTAGCAAACTGTTCCAAGAAGGGAAAGGTGGAACTCTGTGTGATGAAGTCACACATCAGAAAGCAATCTCTCAGAAAGCTTCTCTGTAGTTATTATGTGAGGATATTTCCTATTTCACCATGGGTCCCTAAGTGGCTCCCAAATATCACTTTCCAGTTTCCACGAAAAGAGTGTTAGCAAACTGCGTCCTGAAGTCTAAAGTATAAGTCTGTGAGATGAACTCACAGATCAGAAAGAAGTTTCTCAGAAAGCTTCTTTCACGTTTTGAACGGATGAAATTTCCCTTATCAGCATAGGCCTCAATGCAATCCAGGAAGCCCTTCTCAGGTTCCTCAAAGACAGTGTTAATGGACTGCTCCACGAAACATAAGTGTAACTCTGTGAGATGAATTCACACATCACCAAGAAGTTTCTAAGAAAGCTTCTTTCTAGTTTTCATCTGTGGATGTTTCCTTTGTCACCGTAAGTTTCACTTGCGCTATGAAGTATCTAATTGCAAATTTCCAGAAAACTGTGTTAACAAACTGATCACTGAAGAGAAACGTGTAACTCTGTGAGTTGCATTCACACATGGCAGTGCAGTTTCTCAGAAAGCTGCTCTTTAGTTATTATGAGAGGATATTTCCTTTTTCACCAGAGCCCTCAATGAGCTCCCAATATACCTTTGCAGAATCCACGACAACAGTGTTAGCAAACTGTTCCAAGAAGGGAAGGGTGGAACTCTGTGAGATGAAGTCACACATCAGAAAGCAATCTCTCAGAAAGCATTCTCTGTAGTTATTATGTGAGGATATTTCCTTTTTCACCATGGGTCCCTACTGGCTCCCAAATATCACTTTCCAGTTTCCACGAAAAAAGTGTTAGCAAACTGCTTCCTGAAGTCGAAATTATAAGTCTGTGAGATGAACTCACAGATCAGAAAGAAGTTTCTCAGAAAGCTTCTTTCACGTTTTGAACGGATGAAATTTCCTTTATCAGCGTAGGCCTCAATGCGATCCAAGGAAGCCCTTCTCAGGTTCCTCAAAGACAGTGTTAATAGACTGCTCCACGAAAAATAAGTGTAACTCTGTGAGATGAATTCACACATCACCAAGAAGTTTCTAAGAAAGCTTCTATCTAGTTTTCATCTGTGGATGTTTCCTTTGTCACCGTAAGGTTCATTGCGCTATGAAGTATCTAATTGCAGATTTCCAGAAAACTGTGTTAACAAAGTGATCACTGAAGAGAAACGTGTAACTCTGTGAGTTGCATTCACACATGGCAGTGCAGTTTCTCAGAAAGCTGCTCTTTAGTTATTATGTGAGGATATTTCCTTTTTCACCAGAGCCCTCAATGAGCTCCCAAATATACCTTTGCAGAATCCACGACAACAGTGTTAGCAAACTGTTCCAAGAAGGGAAGGGTGGAACTCTGTGTGATGAAGTCACACATCAGAAAGCAATCTCTCAGAAAGCTTCTCTGTAGTTATTATGTGAGGATATTTCCCTTTTCACCATGGATCCCTATGGGCTCCCAAATATCACTTTCCAGTTTCCACGAAAAGAGTGTTAGCAAACTGCTTCCTGAAGTCTAAATTATAAGTCTGTGAGATGAACTCACAGATCAGAAAGAAGTTTCTCAGAAAGCTTCTTTCACGTTTTGAACGGATGAAATTTCCTTTATCAGCGTAGGCCTCAATGCGATCCAAGGAAGCCCTTCTCAGGTTCCTCAAAGACAGTGTTAATGGACTGCTCCACGAAACATAAGTGTAACTCTGTGAGATGAATTCACACATCACCAAGAAGTTTCTAAGAAAGCTTCTTTCTAGTTTTCATCTGTGGATGTTTCCTTTGTCACCGTAAGGTTCATTGCGCTATGAAGTATCTAATTGCAGATTTCCAGAAAACTGTGTTAACAAACTGATCACTGAAGAGAAACGTGTAACTCTGTGAGTTGCATTCACACATGCAGTGCAGTTTCTCAGAAAGCTGCTCTTTAGTTATTATGTGAGGATATTTCCTTTTTCACCAGAGCCCTCAATGAGCTCCCAATATACCTTTTCAGAATCCACGACAACAGTGTTAGCAAACTGTTCCAAGAAGGGAAGGGTGGAACTCTGTGTGATGAAGTCACACATCAGAAAGCAATCTCTCAGAAAGCTTCTCTGTAGTTATTATGTGAGGATATTTCCTTTTTCACCATGGGTCCCTAGGGGCTCCCAAATATCACTTTCCAGTTTCCACGAAAAGAGTGTTAGCAAACTGCTTCCTGAAGTCTAAATTATAAGTCTGTGAGATGAACTCACAGATCAGAAAGAAGTTTCTCAGAAAGCTTCTTTCACGTGTTGAACGGATGAAATTTCCTTTATCAGCGTAGGCCTCAATGCGATCCAAGGAAGCCCTTCTCAGGTTCCTCAAAGACAGTGTTAATGGACTGCTCCACGAAACATAAGTGTAACTCTGTGAGATGAATTCACACATCACCAAGAAGTTTCTAAGAAAGCTTCTTTCTAGTTTTCATCTGTGGATGATTCCTCTGTCACCGTAAGGTTCATTGCGCTATGAAGTATCTAATTGCAGATTTCCAGAAAACTGTGTTAACAAACTGATCACTGAAGAGAAACTTGTAACTCTGTGAGTTGCATTCACACATGGCAGTGCAGTTTCTCACAAAGCTGCTCTTTAGTTATTATGTGAGGATATTTCCTTTTTCACCAGAGCCCTCAATGAGCTCCCAAATATACCTTTGCAGAATCCACGACAACAGTGTTAGCAAACTGTTCCACGAAGGGAAGGTGAGAACTCTGTGTGATGAAGTCACACATCAGAAAGCAATGTCTCAGAAAGCTTCTCTGTAGTTATTATGTGAGGATATTTCCTTTTTCACCATGGGTCCCTATGGGCTCCCAAATATCACTTTCCAGTTTCCACGAAAAGAGTGTTAGCAAACTGCTTCCTGAAGTCTAAATTATAAGTCTGTGAGATGAACTCACAGATCAGAAAGAAGTTTCTCAGAAAGCTTCTTTCACGTTTTGAACGGATGAAATTTCCTTTATCAGCGTAGGCCTCAATGCAATCCAAGGAAGCCCTTCTCAGGTTCCTCAAAGACAGTGTTAATGGACTGCTCCACGAAACATAAGTGTAACTCTGTGAGATGAATTCACACATCACCAAGAAGTGTCTAAGAAAGCTTCTTTCTAGTTTTCATCTGTGGATGTTTCCTTTGTCACCGTAAGTTTCATTGCGCTATGAAGTATCTAATTGCAGATTTCCAGAAAACTGTGTTAACAAACTGATCACTGAAGAGAAACTTGTAACTCTGTGAGTTGCATTCACACATGGCAGTGCAGTTTCCCACAAAGCTGCTCTTTAGTTATTATGTGAGGATATTTCCTTTTTCACCAGAGCCCTCAATGAGCTCCCAATTATACCTTTGCAGAATCCACGACAACAGTGTTAGCAAACTGTTCCACGAAGGGAAGGTTAGAACTCTGTGTGATGAAGTCACACATCAGAAAGCAATGTCTCAGAAAGCTTCTCTGTAGTTATTATGTGAGGATATTTCCTTTTTCACCATCGGTCCCTATGGGCTCCCAAATATCACTTTCCAGTTTCCACAAAAAGAGTGTTAGCAAACTGCTTCCTGAAGTCTAAATTATAAGTCTGTGAGATGAACTCACAGATCAGAAAGAAGTTTCTCAGAAAGCTTCTTTCACGTGTTGAACGGATGAAATTTCCTTTATCAGCGCAGGCCTCAATGCGATCCAAGGAAGCCCTTCTCAGGTTCCTCAAAGACAGTGTTAATGGACTGCTCCACGAAACATAAGTGTAACTCTGTGAGATGAATTCACACATCACCAAGAAGTGTCTAAGAAAGCTTCTTTCTAGTTTTCATCTGTGGATGTTTCCTTTGTCACCGTAAGTTCATTGCGCTATGAAGTATCTAATTGCAGATTTCCAGAAAACTGTGTTAACAAACTGATCACTGAAGAGAAACGTGTACCTCTGTGAGTGGCATTCACACATGGCAGTGCAGTTTCTCAGAAAGCTGCTCTTTAGTTATTATGTGAGGGTATTTCCTTTTTCACCAGAGCCCTCAATGAGCTCCCAAAGATACCTTTCCAGAGTCCACGAAAACAGTGCTAGCAAACTGTTCCAAGAAGGGAAGGGTGGAACTCTGTGTGATGAAGTCACACATCAGAAAGCAATCTCTCAGAAAGCTTCTCTGTAGTTATTATGTGAGGATATTTCCTTTTTCACCATGGGTCCCTATGGGCTCCCAAATATCACTTTCCAGTTTCCACGAAAAGAGTGTTAGCAAACTGCTTCCTGAAGTCTAAATTATAAGTCTGTGAGATGAACTCACAGATCAGAAAGAAGTTTCTCAGAAAGCTTCTTTCACGTTTTGAACGGATGAAATTTCCTTTATCAGCGTAGGCCTCAATGCGATCCAAGGAAGCCCTTCTCAGGTTCCTCAAAGACAGTGTTAATGGACTGCTCCACGAAACATAAGTGTAACTCTGTGAGATGAATTCACACATCACCAAGAAGTTTCTAAGAAGCTTCTTTCTAGTTTTCATCTGTGGATGTTTCCTTTGTCACCGTAAAGTTCATTGCGCTATGAAGTATCTAATTGCAGATTTCCAGAAAACTGTGTTAACAAACTGATCACTGAAGAGAAACGTGTAACTCTGTGAGTTGCATTCACACATGGCAGTGCGAGTTTCTCAGAAAGCTGCTCTTTAAGTTATTATGTGAGGATATTTCCTTTTTCACCAGAGCCCTCATTGAGCTCCCAAATATACCTTTGCAGAATCCACGACAACAGTGTTAGCAAACTGTTCCAAGAAGGGAAGGGTGGAACTCTGTGTGATGAAGTCACACATCAGAAAGCAATCTCTCAGAAAGCTTCTCTGTAGTTATTATGTGAGGATATTTCCTTTTTCACCATGGGTCCCTAAGGGCTCCCAAATATCACTTTCCAGTTTCCACGAAAAGAGTGTTAGCAAACTGCTTCCTGAAGTCTAAATTATAAGTCTGTGAGATGAACTCACAGATCAGAAAGAAGTTTCTCAGAAAGCTTCTTTCACGTTTTGAACGGATGAAATTTCCTTTATCAGCGTAGGCCTCAATGCGATCCAAGGAAGCCCTTCTCAGGTTCCTCAAAGACAGTGTTAATGGACTGCTCCACGAAACATAAGTGTAACTCTGTGAGATGAATTCACACATCACCAAGAAGTTTCTAAGAAAGCTTCTTTCTAGTTTTCATCTGTGGATGTTTCCTCTGTCACCGTAAGATTCATTGCGCTATGAAGTATCTAATTGCAGATTTCCAGAAAACTGTGTTAACAAACTGATCACTGAAGAGAAACGTGTACCTCTGTGAGTGGCATTCACACATGGCAGTGCAGTTTCTCAGAAAGCTGCTCTTTAGTTATTATGTGAGGGTATTTCCTTTTTCACCAGAGCCCTCAATGAGCTCCCAAATATACCTTTGCAGAATCCAGGACAACAGTGTTAGCAAACTGTTGCAAGAAGGGTAAGGTGGAACTCTGTGTGATGAAGTCACACATCAGAAAGCAATCTCTCAGAAAGCTTCTCTGTAGTTATTATGTGAGGATATTTCCTTTTTCACCATGGGTCCCCACGGGCTCCCAAATATCACTTTCCAGTTTCCACGAAAAGAGTGTTAGCAAACTGCTTCCTGAAGTCTAAATTAGAAGTCTGTGAGATGATCTCACAGATCAGAAAGAAGTTTCTCAGAAAGCTTCTTTCAAGTTTTGAACGGATGAAGTTTCCTTTATCAGCGGAGGCCTCAATGCGATCCAAGGAAGCCCTTCTCAGGTTCCTCAAAGACACTTTTAATGGACTGCTCCATGAAACATAAGTGTAAATCTGTGAGATAAATTCACACATCACCAAGAAGTTTCTAAGAAGCTTCTTTCTAGTTTTCATCTGTGGATGTTTCCTCTGTCACCGTAAAGTTCATTGCGCTATGAAGTATCTAATTGCAGATTTCCAGAAAACTGTGTTAACAAACTGATCACTGAAGAGAAACGTGTAACTCTGTGAGTTGCATTCACACATGGCAGTGCAGTTTCTCAGAAAGCTGCTCTTTAGTTATTATGTGAGGATATTTCCTTTTTCACCAGAGCCCTCAATGAGCTCCCAAATATACCTTTGCAGAATCCACGACAACAGTGTTAGCAAACTGTTCCAAGAAGGGTAAGGTGGAACTCTGTGTGATGAAGTCACACATCAGAAAGCAATCTCTCAGAAAGCTTCTCTGTAGTTATTATGTGAGGATATTTCCTTTTTCACCATGGGTCCCTGCGGGCTCCCAAATATCACTTTCCAGTTTCCACGAAAAGAGTGTTAGCAAACTGCTTCCTGAAGTCTAAATTATAAGTCTGTGAGATGAACTCACAGATCAGAAAGAAGTTTCTCAGAAAGCTTCTTTCACGTTTTGAACGGATGAAATTTCCTTTATCAGCGTAGGCCTCAATGCGATCCAAGGAAGCCCTTCTCAGGTTCCTCAAAGACAGTGTTAATGGACTGCTCCACGAAACATAAGTGTAACTCTGTGAGATGAATTCACACATCACCAAGAAGTTTCTAAGAAAGCTTCTTTCTAGTTTTCATCTGTGGATGTTTCCTTTGTCACCGTAAGGTTCATTGCGCTATGAAGTATCTAATTGCAGATTTCCAGAAAACTGTGTTAACAAACTGATCACTGAAGAGAAACGTGTAACTCTGTGAGTTGCACTCACACATGGCAGTGAAGTTTCTCAGAAAGCTGCTCTTTAGTTATTATGTGAGGATATTTCCTTTTTCACCAGAGCCCTCAATGAGCTCCCAAATATACCTTTGCAGAATCCAGGACAACAGTGTTAGCAAACTGTTGCAAGAAGGGTAAGGTGGAACTCTGTGTGATGAAGTCACACATCAGAAAGCAATCTCTCAGAAAGCTTCTCTGTAGATATTATGTGAGGATATTTCCTTTTTCACCATGGGTTCCTGCGGGCTCCCAAATATCACTTTCCATTTTCCACGAAAAAAGTGTTAGCAAACTGCTTCCTGAAGTCTAAATTAGAAGTCTGTGAGGTGAACTCACAGAACAGAAAGAAGTATCTCAGGAAGCTTCTTTCACGTTTTGAATGGATGAAATTTCCTTTATCAGCTTAGGCCTCAATGCGATCCAAGGAAGCCCTTCTCAGGTTCCTCAAAGACAGTGTTAATGGACTGCTCCACGAAACATAAGTGTAACTCTGTGAGATGAATTGACACATCACCAAGAAGTTTCTAAGAAAGCTTCTTTCTAGTTTTCATCTGTGGATGTTTCCTTGGTCACCGTAATGTTCATTGCGCTATGAAGTATCTAATTGCAGATTTCCAGAAAACTGTGTTAACAAACTGATCACTGAAGAGAAACGTGTAACTCTGTGAGTTGCATTCACACATGGCAGTGCAGTTTCTCAGAAAGCTGCTCTTTAGTTATTATGTGAGGATATTTCCTTTTTCACCAGAGCCCTCAATGAGCTCCCAAATATACCTTTGCAGAATCCAGGACAACAGTGTTAGCAAACTGTTGCAAGAAGGGTAAGGTGGAACTCTGTGTGATGAAGTCACACATCAGAAAGCAATCTCTCAGAAAGCTTCTCTGTAGTTATTATGTGAGGATATTTCCTTTTTCACCATGGGTCCCTATGGACTCCCAAATATCACTTTCCAGTTTCCACGAAAAGAGTGTTAGCAAAATGTTTCCTGAAGTCTTAATTATAAGTCTGTGAGATGAACTCACAGATCAGAAAGAAGTTTCTCAGAAAGCTTCTTTCACGTTTTGAACGGATGAAATTTCGATTATCAGCGTAGGCCTCAATGCGATCCAAGGAAGCCCTTCTCAGGTTCCTCAAAGACAGTGTTAATGGACTGCTCCACGAAACATAAGTGTAACTCTGTGAGATGAATTCACACATCACCAAGAAGTTTCTAAGAAAGCTTCTTTCTAGTTTTCATCTGTGGATGTTTCCTTTGTCACCGTAATGTTCATTGCGCTATGAAGTATCTAATTGCAGATTTCCAGAAAACTGTGTTAACAAACTGATCACTGAAGAGAAACGTGTAACTCTGTGAGTTGCATTCACACATGGCAGTGCAGTTTCTCAGAAAGCTGCTCTTTAGTTATTATGTGAGGATATTTCCTTTTTCACCAGAGCCCTCAATGAGCTCCCAAATATACCTTTGCAGAATCCACGACAACAGTGTTAGCAAACTGTTCCAAGAAGGGAAGGTTGGAACTCTGTGTGATGAAGTCACACATCAGAAAGCAATGTCTCAGAAAGCATCTCTGTAGTTATTATGTGAGGATATTTCCTTTTTCACCATGGGTTCCTATGGGCTCCCAAATATCACTTTACAGTTTCCACGTAAAGAGTGTTAGCAAACTGCTTCCTGAAGTCTAAATTATACGTCTGTGAGATGAACTCACAGATCAGAAAGAAGTTTCTCAGAAAGCTTCTTTCACGTTTTGAACGGATGAAATTTCCTTTATCAGCGTGGGCCTCAATGCGATCCAAAGAAGCCCTTCTCAGTTTCCTCAAAGACAGTGTTAATGGACTGCTCCACGAAACATAAGTGTAACTCTGTGAGATGAATTGACACATCACCAAGAAGTTTCTAAGAAAGCTTCTTTCTACTTTTCATCTGTGGATGTTTCCTTTGTCACCGTAATGTTCTTTGCGCTATGAAGTATCTAATTGCAGATTTCCAGAAAACTGTGTTAACAAACTGATCACTGAAGAGAAACGTGTAACTCTGTGAGTTGCATTCACACATGGCAGTGCAGTTTCTCAGAAAGCTGCTCTTTAGTTATTATGTGAGGATATTTCCTTTTTCACCAGAGCCCTCCATGAGCTCCCAAATATACCTTTGCAGAGTCCACGACAACAGTGTTAGCAAACTGTTCCAAGAAGGGAAAGGTGGAACTCTGTGTGATGAAGTCACACATCAGAAAGCAATGTCTCAGAAAGCATCTCTGTAGTTATTATGTGAGGATATTTCCTTTTTCACCATGGGTTCCTATGGGCTCCCAAATATCACTTTACAGTTTCCACGTAAAGAGTGTTAGCAAACTGCTTCCTGAAGTCTAAATTATACGTCTGTGAGATGAACTCACAGATCAGAAAGAAGTTTCTCAGAAAGCTTCTTTCACGTTTTGAACAGATGAAATTTCCTTCAGCAGCGTAGGCCTCAATGCGATCTAAGGAAGCCCTTCTCAGGTTCCTCAAAGACAGTGTTAATGGACTGCTCCACGAAAAATAAGTGTAACTCTGTGAGATGAATTCACACATCACCAAGAAGTTTCTAAGAAAGCTTCTTTCTAGTTTTCATCTGTGGATGTTTCCTTTGTCACCGTAAGGTTCATTGCGCTATGAAGTATCTAATTGCAGATTTCCAGAAAACTGTGTTAACAAACTGATCACTGAAGAGAAACGTGTAACTCTGTGAGTTGCATTCACACATGGCAGTGCAGTTTCTCAGAAAGCTGCTCTTTAGTTATTATGTGAGGATATTTCCTTTTTCACCAGAGCCCTCAATGAGCTCCCAAATATACCTTTGCAGAATCCACGACAACAGTGTTAGCAAACTGTTCCAAGAAGGGAAGGGTGGAACTCTGTGTGATGAAGTCACACATCAGAAAGCAATCTCTCAGAAAGCTTCTCTGTAGTTATTATGTGAGGATATTTCCTTTTTCACCATGGGTCCCTATGGACTCCCAAATATCACTTTCCAGTTTCCACGAAAAGAGTGTTAGCAAACTGCTTCCTGAAGTCTTAATTATAAGTCTGTGAGATGAACTCACAGATCAGAAAGAAGTTTCTCAGAAAGCTTCTTTCACGTTTTGAACGGATGAAATTTCCTTTATCAGCGTAGGCCTCAATGCGATCCAAAGAAGCCCTTCTCAGTTTCCTCAAAGACAGTGTTAATGGACTGCTCCACGAAACATAAGTGTAACTCTGTGAGATGAATTCACACATCACCAAGAAGTGTCTAAGAAAGCTTCTTTCTAGTTTTCATCTGTAGATGCTTCCTTTGTCACCGTAATGTTCATTGCGCTATGAAATATCTAATTGCAGATTTCCAGACAACTGTGTTAACAAACTGATCACTGAAGAGAAACGTGTAACTCTGAGAGTTGCATTCACACATGGCATTGCAGTTTCTCAGAAATCTGTTCTTTAGTTATTATGTGAGGATATTTCCTTTTTCACCGGAGCCCTCAATGAGCTACCAAATATACCTTTGCAGAATCCAAGACAACAGTGTTAGCAAACTGTTGCATGAAAGGAAGTGTGGAACTCTGTGTGATGAAGTCACACATCAGAAAGCAATCTCTCAGAAAGCTTCTCGGTAGTTATTATGTGAGGATATTCCTTTTTCACCATGGGTCCCAATGGGCTCTCCAAATATCACTTTCCAGTTTCCACGAAAAGAGTGTTAGCAAACTGCTTCCTGAAGTCTAAATTATAAGTCTGTGAGATGAACTCACAGATCAGAAAGAAGTTTCTCAGAAAGCTTCTTTCACGTTTTGAACGGATGAAATTTCCTTTATCAGCGTAGGCCTCAATGCGATCTAAGGAAGCCCTTCTCAGGTTCCTCAAAGACAGTGTTAATGGACTGCTCCACGAAACATATGTGTAACTCTGTGAGATGAATTCACACATCACCAAGAAGTTTCTAAGAAAGCTTCTTGCTAGTTTTCAGTCTGTGGATGTTTACTTTGTCACCGTAAGGTTCATTGCGCTATGAAGTATCTAATTGCAGATTTACAGAAAACTGTGTTAACAAACTGATCACTGAAGAGAGACAGTGTAACTCTGTGAGTTGCATTCACACATGGCAGTGCAGTTTCTCAGAAAGCTGCTCTTTAGTTATTATGTGAGGATATTTCCTTTTTCAACAGAGCCCTCAATGAGCTCCCAAATATACCTTTGCAGAATCCACGACAACAGTGTTAGCAAACTGTTCCAAGAAGGGAAGGGTGGAACTCTGTGTGATGAAGTCACACATCAGAAAGCAATCTCTCAGAAAGCTTCTCTGTAGTATTATGTGAGGATATTTCCTTTTCAACATGGGTCCCTAATGGCTCCCAAATATCACTTTCCATTTCCACGAAAATAGTGTTAGCAAACTGCTTCCTCAAGTCTAAATTATAAGTCTGTGAGATGAACTCACAGATCAGAAAGAAGTTTCTCAGAAAGCTTCTTTCACGTTTTCAACGGATGAAATTTCCTTTATCAGCGTAGGCCTCAATGCGATCCAAGGAAGCCCTTCTCAGCTTCCTCAAAGACAGTGTTAAAGTATTGCTCCACGAAACATAAGTGTAACTCTGTGAGATGAATTCACACATCACCAAGAAGTGTCTAAGAAAGCTTCTTTCTAGTTTTCATCTGTGGATGTTTCCTTTGTCACCGTAAGGTTCATTGTGCTATGAAGTATCTAATTGCAGATTTCCAGAAAACTGTGTTAACAGACTGATCACTGAAGAGAAGCGTGCAACTCTGTGAGTTGCATTCACACATGGCAGTGCAGTTTCTCAGAAAGCTGCTCTTTAGTTATAATGTGAGGATATTTCCGTTTTCACCAGGGCCCTCAATGAGCTCCCAAATATACCTTTGCAGAGTCCATGAAAACAGTGTTAGCAAACTGTTCCAAGAAGGGAAGGGTGGAACTCTATGTGATGAAGTCACTCATCAGAAAGCAATCTCTCAGAAAGCTTCTCTGTAGTTATTATGTGAGGATATTTCATTTTTCACCATTTGTCCCTAAGGGCTCCCAAATATCAATTTCCAGCTTCCACGAAAAGAGTGTTAGCAAACTGCTTCCTGAAGTCTAAATTATAAGTCTGTGAGATGATCTCACAGATCAGAAAGAAGTTTCTCAGAAACCTTCTTTCACGTTTTGAACGGATGAAATTTCCTTTATCAGCGTAGGCCTCAATGTGATCCAAGGAAGCCCTTCTCAGGTTCCTCAAAGACAGTGTTAATGGACTGCTCCACGAAACATAAGTGAAACTCTGTGAGATGAATTCATACATCATCAAGAAGTTTCTAGGAAAGCTTCCTACTAGTTTTCATCTGTGGATGTTTCCTTTGTCACCTTAAGATTCATTGCGCTATGAAGTATCTAATTGCAGATTTCCAGAAAACTGTGTTAACAAACTGATCACTGAAGAGAAACGTGTAACTCTGTGAGCTTTATTCACACATGGCAATGCACTTTCTCAGAAAGCTGCTCTTTAGTTATGATGTGATAATATTTCCTTTTTCACCAGAGCCCTCAATGAGCTCCCAAATATACCTTTGCAGAATCCACGACAACAGTGTTAGCAAACTGTTCCAAGAAGGGAAGTGTGGAACTCTGTGTGATGATGTGACACATCAGGAAGCAATCTCTCAGAAAGCTTCTCTGTAGTTATTATGTGAGGATATTCCCTTTTTCACCATGGGTCCCAATGGGCTCTCAAATATCACTTTCCAGTTTCCACGAAAAGAGTGTTAGCAAACTGCTTCCTGAAGTCTAAATTATAAGTCTGTGAGATGAACTCACAGATCAGAAAGAAGTTTTTCAGAAAGCTTCTTTCACGTTTTCAACAGATGAAATCTCCTTTATCAGCGTAGGCCTAAATGCGATCTAAGGAAGCCCTTCTCATGTTCCTCAAAGAGAGTGTTAATGGACTACTCCACAAAACATAAGTGTAACTCTTTGAGATGAATTCACACATCACCAAGACGTTTCTAAGAAAGTTTCTTGCTAGTTTTCGTTTGTGGATGTTTACTTTGTCACCGTAAGGTTCATTGCGCTATGAAGTATCTAATTGCAGATTAACAGAAAACTGTGTTAAGAAACTGATCACTGAAGAGAGTCGTGTAACTCTGTGAGTTGCATTCACACATGGCAGTGCAGTTTCTCAGAAAACTGCTCTTTAGTTATTATGTGAGGATATTTCCTTTTTCACCAGAGCCCTCTATTAGCTCCCAAATATACCTTTGCAGAATCCACGACAACAGTGTTACCAAACTGTTCCAAGAAGTGAAGGTTGGAACTCTGTGTGATGAAGTCACACATCAGAAAGCAATCTCTCAGAAAGCATCTCTGTAGTTATTATGTGAGGATATTTCCTTTTTCACCATCAGTCCCTATGGGCTCCCAAATATCACTTTCCAGTTTCCACGAAAAGAGTGTTAGCAAACTGCTTCATGAAGTCTATATTAGAGTCTGTGAGATGAACTCACAGATCAGAAAGAAGTTTCTCAGGAAGCTTCTTTCACGTTTTGAACGGATGAAATTTCAGTTATCAGCGTAGTACTCAATGCGATCCAAGGAAGCCCTTCTCAGGTTCCTCAAAGACAGTGTTAATGGACTGCTCCACGAAACATAAGTGTAACTCTGTGAGATGAATTCACACATCACCAAGAAGTGTCTAAGAAAGCTTCCTTCTAGTTTTCATCTGTGGATGCTTCCTTTGTCACCGTAAGGTTCATTGCGCTATGAAGTATCTAATTGCAGATTTCCAGACAACTGTGTTAACAAACTGATCACTGAAGAGAAACGTGTAACTCTGAGAGTTGCATTCACACATGGCATTGCAGTTTCTCAGAAATCTGTTCTTTAGTTATTATGTGAGGATATTTCCTTTTTCACTGGAGCCCTCAATGAGGTACCAAATATACCTCTGCAGAATCCAAGACAACAGTGTTAGCAAACTGTTCCAAGAAGGGAAGTGTGGAACTCTGTGTGATGAAGTGACACATCAGAAAGCAATCTCTCAGAAAGCTTCTCTGTAGGTATTATATGAGGATATTCCCTTTTTCACCATGGGTCCCAATGGGCTCTCAAATATCACTTTCCAATTTCCACGAAAAGAGTGTTAGCAAACTGCTTCCTGAAGTCTAAATTATAAGTCTGTGAGATGAACTCACAGATCAGAAAGAAGTTTCTCAGAAAGCTTCTTTCACGTTTTATACAGATGAAATTTCCTTTATCAGTGTAGGCCTAAATGCGATTCAAGGAATTCCTTCTCAGTTTCCTCAAAGACAGTGTTAATGGACTTCTCCACGAAACATAAGTGTAACTCTGTGAGATGAATTCACACATCACCAAGAAGTGTCTAAGAAAGCTTCTTTCTAGTTTTCTTCTGTGGATGCCTCCTTTGTCACCGTAAGTTTCATTGCGCTATGAAGTATCTAATTGCAGACTTCCAGAAAACTGTGTTAACAAACTGATCACTGAAGAGAAACGTGTAACTCTGTGAGTTGCATTCACACATGACATTGTAGTTTCTCAGAAAGCTGCTCTTTAGTTATTATGTGAGGATATTTCCTTTTTCACCAGAGCCCTCAAAGAGCTCCCAAATATACCTTTGCAGAATCCACGACAACAGTGTTAGCAAACTCTTCCAGAAGGGAAGGTGGCACTCTGTGTGATGAAGTCACACATCAGAAAAGCAATCTCTCAGAAAGCTTCTCTGTAGGTTATTATGTGAGGATATTTGCCTTTTTCACCATGGGTCCCTATGGGCTCCCAAATATCACTTTCCAGTTTCCACGAGAAAGAGTGTTAGCAAACTGCTTCCTGAAGTCTAAACTATAAGTCTGTGAGATGAACTCACAGATCAGAACGAAGTTTCTCAGAAAGCTTCTTTCACGTTTTGAACGGATGAAATTTCCTTTATCAGCTTAGGCCTCAATGCGATGCAATGGAAGCCCTTCTCAGGTTCCTCAAGGACAGTGTTAACGGACTGCTCCAAGAAACATAATTGTAACTCTGTGAGATGAATTCACACATCACCAAGAAGTTTCTAATGAAAGCTTCTTTCTAGTTTTCATGTTGGATGTTTCCTTTGTCACCGTAACTTACATTGCGCTATGAAGTATCTAATTGCAGATTTCCAGAAAACTGTGTTAACAAACTGATCTCTGAAGAGAAACCTGTAACTCTGTGAGTTGCATTCACACAGGGCAGTGCAGATTTTCAGAAAGCTGCTCTTTAGTTATGATGTGAGGATATTTCCTTTTTCACCAGAGCCCTCATAGGGCTCCCAAATATACCATTGCAGAATCCACGACAACAGTGTTAGCAAACTGTTCCAAGAAGGGAAGGGTGGAACTCTGTGTGATGAAGTCACACATCAGAAAGCAATCTCTCAGAAAGCTTCTCTGTAGTTATTATGTGAGGATATTCCCTTTTTCACCATGGGTCCCCATGGACTCCCAAATATCACTTTCCAGTTTCCACGAAAAGAGTTTTAGCAAACTGCTTCCTGAAGTCTAAATTATAAGTCTGTGAGATGAACTCACAGATCAGAAAGAAGTTTCTCAGAAAGCTTCTTTCACGTTTTGAACGGATGAAATTTCCTTTATCAGCGTTGGCCTCAATGCGATCCAAGGAAGCCCTTCTCAGGTTCCTCAAAGACAGTGTTAATGGACTGCTCCACGAAACATAAGTGTAACTCTGTGAGATGAATTCACACATCACCAAGAAGTTTCTAAGAAAGCTTCTTTCTAGTTTTCATCTGTGGATGTTTCCTTTGTCACCGTAAGGTTCCTTGCGCTATGAAGTATCTACTTGCAGATTTCCAGAACACTGTGTTAACAAACTAATCACTGAAGAGAAACGTGTAACTCTGTGAGCTGCATTCACACATGGCAGTGCAGTTTCTCAGAAAGCTGCACTTTAGTTATTATGTGAGGATATTTCCTTTTTCACCAGGAGCCCTCAATGAGCTCCCAAATATACCTTTGCAGAATCCATGACAACAGTGTTAGCAAACTGTTCCAAGAAGGGAAGGGTGGAACATCTGTGTGATGAATTCACATAACAGAAAGCAATCTCTCAGAAAGCTTCTCTGTAGTTATTATGTGAGGATATTTGCTTTGTCAAAATGGGTCCCTGTGGGCTCCCAAATATCACTTTCCAGTTTCCACGAAAAGAGTGTTAGGAAACTGCTTCCTGAAGTTTAAATTATAAGTCTGTGAGATGAACTCTCAGATCAGAAAGAAGATTCTCAGAAAGCTTCTTTCACGTTTTGAAAGGATGAAATTTCCTTTATAAGCGTAGGCCTCAGTGCGATCCAAGGAAGCCCTTCTCAGGGTCCTCAAAGACAGTGTTAATGGACTGCTCGACGAAACATAAGTGTAACTCTGTGAGATGAATTCACACATCACCAAGAAGTTTCTAAGAAAGCTTCTTTCTAGTTTTCATCTGTCGATGTTTCCTTTGTCACCATAAGTTTCATTGCGCTATGAAGTATCTAATTGCAGATTTCCAGAAAACTGTGTTAACAAACTGATCACTGAAGAGAAACGTGTAACTCTGTGAGTTGCATTCACACATGGCAGTGCAGTTTCTCAGAAAGCTGCTCTTTAGTTATTATGTGAGGATATTTCCTTGTTCACCAGAGCCCTCAATGATCTCCCAAATATACCTTTGCAGAATCCAAGACAACAGTATTAGCAAACTGTTCTAAGAAGGGAAGGGTGGAACTCTGTGTGATGAAGTCACACATCAGAAAGCAATCTCTCAGAAAGCTTCTCTGTAGTTATTATATGAGGATATTTCCTTTTTCACCATGGGTCCCGATGGGCTCCCAAATATCACTTTCCAGTTTCCACGAAAAGAGTGTTAGCAAACTGCTTCCTGAAGTTTAAATTATAAGTCTGTGAGATGAACTCACAGATCAGAAAGAAGTTTCTCAGAAAGCTTCTTTCACGTTTTGAACGGATGAAATTTCCTTTATCAGCAGAGGCCTCAATGCGATCCACGGAAGCCCTTCTCAGGTTCCTCAAAGACAGTGTTAATGGACTGCTCCACGAAACATAAGTGTAACTCTGTGAGATGAATTCACACATCACCAAGAAGTTTCTACGAAAGCTTCTTTCTAGTTTTCATCTGTCGATGTTTCCTTTGTCAACGTAAGTTTCATTGCGCTATGAAGTATCTAATTGCAGATTTCCAGAAAACTGTGTTAACAAACTGATCTCTGAAGAGAAACCTGTAACTCTGTGAGTTGCATTCACACAGGGCAGTGCAGATTTTCAGAAAGCTGCTCTTTAGTTATTATGTGAGGATATTTCCTTTTTCACCAGAGCCCTCAATGAGGCTCCCAAATATACCATTGCAGAATCCACGAAAACAGTGTTAGCAAACTGTTTCAAGTAGGGAAGGGTGGAACTCTGTGTGATGAAGTCACACATCAGAAAGCAATCTCTCAGAAAGCTTCTCTGTATTTATTATGTGAGGATATTCCCTTTTTCACCATGGGTCCCCAAGGACTCCCAAATATCACTTTCCAGTTTCCACGAAAAGAGTTTTAGCAAACTGCTTCCTGAAGTCTAAATTATAAGTCTGTGAGATGAACTCACAGATCAGAAAGAAGTTTCTCAGAAAGCTTCTTTCAGGTTTTGAACGGATGAAATTTCCTTTAACAGCGTTGGCCTCAATGCGATCCAAGGAAGCCCTTCTCAGGTTCCTCAAAGACAGTGTTAATGGACTGCTCCACGAAACATAAGTGTAACTCTGTGAGATGAATTCACACATCACCAAGAAGTTTCTAAGAAAGCTTCTTTCTAGTTTTCATCTGTGGATGTTTCCTTTGTTACCGTTAGGTTCCTTGCGCTATGAAGTATCTACTTGCAGATTTCCAGAACACTGTGTTAACAAACTAATCACTGAAGAGAAACGTGTAACTCTGTGAGCTGCATTCACACATGGCAGTGCAGTTTCTCAGAAAGCTGCCCTTTAGTTATTATGTGAGGATATTTCCTTTTTCACCGGAGCCCTCAATGAGCTCCCAAATATACCTTTGCAGAATCCACTAACAACAGTGTTAGCAAACTGTTCCAAGAAGGGAAGGGTGGAACACTGTGTGATGAATTCACACATCAGAAAGCAATCTCTCAGAAAGCTTCTCTGTAGTTATTATGTGCGGATATTTCCTTTTTCATCCATGGGTCCCTATGGGCTCCCAAATATCACTTTCCAGTTTCCACGAAAAGAGTGTTAGCAAACTGCTTCCTGAAGTCTAAATTATAAGTCTGTGAGATGAACTCACAGATCAGAAAGAAGTTTCTCAGAAAGCTTCTTTCACGTTTTGAACGGATGATATTTCCTTTATCAGCGTAGGCCTCAGTGCGATCCAAGGAAGCCCTTCTCAGGTTCCTCAAAGACAGTGTTAATGGACTGCTCCATGAAACATAAGTGTAACTCTGTGAGATGAATTCACACATCACCAAGAAGTTTCTAAGAAAGCTTCTTTCTAGTTTTCATCTGTGGATGTTTCCTTTGTCACTGTAAGTTTCATTGCGCTATGAAGTATCTAATTGCAGATTTCCAGAAAACTGTGTTAACAAACTGATCACTGAAGAGAAACGTGTAACTCTTTGAGTTGCATTCACACATGGCAGTGCAGTTTCTCAGAAAGCTGCTCTTTAGTTATTATGTGAGGATATTTCCTTGTTCACCAGAGCCCTCAATGATCTCCCAAATATACCTTTGCAGAATCCAAGACAACAGTATTAGCAAACTGTTCTAAGAAGGGAAGGGTGGAACTCTGTGTGATGAAGTCACACATCAGAAAGCAATCTCTCAGAAAGCTTCTCTGTATTTATTATGTGAGGATATTCCCTTTTTCACCATGGGTCCCCATGGACTCCCAAATATCACTTTCCAGTTTCCACGAAAAGAGTTTTAGCAAACTGCTTCCTGAAGTCTAAATTATAAGTCTGTGAGATGAACTCACAGATCAGAAAGAAGTTTCTCAGAAAGCTTCTTTCACCTTTTGAACAGATGAAATTTCCTTTATCAGCGCAGGCCTCAATGCGATCCAAGGAAGCCCTTCTCAGGTTCCTCAAAGACAGTGTTAATGGACTGCTCCACGAAACATAAGTGTAACTCTGTGAGATGAATTCACACATCACCAAGAAGTTTCTAAGAAAGCTTCTTTCTAGTTTTCATCTGTGGATGTTTCCTTTGTCACTCGTAAGTTTCATTGCGCTATGAAGTATCTAATTGCAGATTTCCAGAAAACTGTGTTAACAAACTGATCACTGAAGAGAAACGTGTAACTCTGTGAGTTGCATTCACACATGGCAGTGCAGTTTCTCAGAAAGCTGCTCTTTAGTTATTATGTGAGGATATTTCCTTTTTCACCAGAGCCCTCAATGAGCTCCCAAATATACCTTTGCAGAATCCACGACAACAGTGTTAGCAAACTGTTCAAGAAGGGAAGGGTGGAACTCTGTGTGATGAAGTCACACATCAGAAAGCAATCTCTCAGAAAGCTTCTCTGTAGTTATTATGTGAGGATATTTCCTTTTTCACCATGGGTCCCTGTGGGCTCCCAAATATCACTTTCCAGTTTCCACGAAAAGAGTGTTAGCAAACTGCTTCCTGAAGTCTAAATTATAAGTCTGTGAGATGAACTCACAGATCAGAAAGAAGTTTCTCAGAAAGCTTCTTTCACGTTTTGAACGGATGAAATTTCCTTTATCAGCGTAGGCCTCAATGCGATCCAAGGAAGCCCTTCTCAGGTTCCTCAAAGACAGTGTTAATGGACTGCTCCACGAAACATAAGTGTAACTCTGTGAGATGAATTCACACATCACCAAGAAGTTTCTAAGAAAGCTTCTTTCTAGTTTTCATCTGTGGATGTTTCCTTTGTCACCATAAGTTTCATTGCGCTATGAAGTATCTAATTGCAGATTTCCAGAAAACTGTGTTAACAAACTGATCACTGAAGAGAAACGTGTAACTCTGTGAGTTGCATTCACACATGGCAGTGCAGTTTCTCAGAAAGCTGCTCTTTAGTTATTATGTGAGGATATTTCCTTTTTCAACAGAGCACTCAATGAGATCCCAAATATACCTTTGCAGAATCCACGACAACAGTGTTAGCAAACTGTTCCAAGAAGGGAAGGGTGGAACTCTGTGTGATGAAGTCACACATCAGAAAGCAATCTCTCAGAAAGCTTCTCTGTAGTTATTATGTGAGGATATTTCCTTTATCACCATGGGTCCCTATGGGCTCCCAAATATCACTTTCCAGTTTCCACGAAAAGAGTGTTAGCAAACTGCTTCCTGAAGTCTAAATTATAAGTCTGTGAGATGAACTCACAGATCAGAAAGAAGTTTCTCAGAAAGCTTCTTTCACGTTTAGAACGGATGAAATTTCCTTTATCAGCGTAGGCCTCAATGCGATCCAAGGAAGCCCTTCTCAGGTTCCTCAAAGACAGTGTTAATGGACTGCTCCACGAAACATAAGTGTAACTCTGTGAGATGAATTCACACATCACCAAGAAGTTTCTAAGAAAGCTTCTTTCTAGTTTTCATCTGTGGATGTTTCCTTTGTCACCGTAAGATTCATTGCGCTATGAAGTATCTAATTGCAGATTTCCAGAAAACTGTGTTAACAAACTGATCACTGAAGAGAAACGTGTAACTCTGTGAGTTGCATTCACACATGGCAGTGCAGTTTCTCAGAAAGCTGCTCTTTAGTTATTATGTGATAATATTTCCTTTTTCACCAGAGCCCTCAATGAGCTCCCAAATATTACCTTGCAGAATCCACGACAACAGTGTTAGCAAACTGTTCCAAGAAGGGAAGGGTGGAACTCTGTGTGATGAAGTCACACATCAGAAAGCAATCTCTCAGAAAGCTTCTCTGTAGTTATTATGTGAGGATATTTCCTTTTTCACCATGGGTCCCTATGGGCTCCCAAATATCACTTTCCAGTTTCCACGAAAAGAGTGTTAGCAAACTGCTTCCTGAAGTCTAAATTATAAGTCTGTGAGATGAACTCACAGATCAGAAAGATGTTTCTCAGAAAGCTTCTTTCACGTTTTGAACGGATGAAATTTCCTTTATCAGCGTAGGCCTCAATGCGATCCAAGGAAGCCCTTCTCAGGTTCCTCAAAGACAGTGTTAATGGACTGCTCCACGAAACATAAGTGTAACTCTGTGAGATGAATTCACACATCACCAAGAAGTTTCTAAGAAAGCTTCTTTCTAGTTTTCATCTGTGGATGTTTCCTTTGTCACCATAAGTTTCATTGCGTTATGAAGTATCTAATTGCAGATTTCCAGAAAACTGTGTTAACAAACTGATAACTGAAGAGAAACGTGTAACTCTGTGAGTTGCATTCACACATGGCAGTGCAGTTTCTCAGAAAGCTGCTCTTTAGTTATTATGTGAGGATATTTCCTTTTTCTCCAGAGCCCTCAAGGAGCTCCCAAATATACCCTTGCAGAATCCACGACAACAGTGTTAGCAAACTGTTCCAAGAAGGGAAGGGTGGAACTCTGTGTGATGAAGTCACACATCAGAAAGCAATCTCTCAGAAAGCTTCTCTGTAGTTATTATGTGAGGATATTTCCTTTTTCACCATGGGTCCCTATGGGCTCCCAAATATCACTTTCCAGTTTCCACGAAAAGAGTGTTAGCAAACTGCGTCCTGAAGTCTAAATTATAAGTCTGTGAGATGAACTCACAGATCAGAAAGAAGTTTCTCAGAAAGCTTCTTCCACGTTTTGAACGGATGAAATTTCCTTTATCAGCGTAGGCCTCAATGCGATCCAAGGAAGCCCTTCTCAGGTTCCTCAAAGACAGTGTTAATGGACTGCTCCACGAAACATAAGTGTAACTCTGTGAGATGAATTCACACATCACCAAGAAGTTTCTAAGAAAGCTTCTTTCTAGTTTTCATCTGTGGATGTTTCCTTTGTCACCGTAAGTTTCATTGCGCTATGAAGTATCTAATTGCAGATTTCCAGAAAACTGTGTTAACAAACTGATCACTGAAGAGAAACGTGTAACTCTGTGAGTTGCATTCACACATGGCAGTGCAGTTTTTCAGAAAGCTGCTCTTTAGTTATTATGTGAGGATATTTCCTTTTTCACCAGAGCCCTCAATGAGCTCCCAAATATACCTTTGCAGAATCCACGACAACAGTGTTAGCAAACTGTTCCAAGAAGGGAAGGGTGGAACTCTGTGTGATGAAGTCACACATCAGAAAGCAATCTCTCAGAAAGCTTCTCTGTAGTTATTATGTGAGGATATTTCCTTTTTCACCATGGGTCCCTGTGGGCTCCCAAATATCACTTTCCAGTTTCCACGAAAAGAGTGTTAGCAAACTGCTTCCTGAAGTCTAAATTATAAGTCTGTGAGATGAACTCACAGATTCAGAAAGAAGTTTCTCAGAAAGCTTCTTTCACGTTTTGAACGGATGATATTTCCTTTATCAGCGTAGGCCTCAATGCGATCCAAGGAAGCCCTTCTCAGGTTCCTCAAAGACAGTGTTAATGGACTGCTCCATGAAACATAAGTGTAAATCTGTGAGATGAATTCACACATCACCAAGAAGTTTCTAAGAAAGCTTCTTTCTAGTTTTCATCTGTAGATGTTTCCTTTGTCACCGTATTTTTCATTGCGCTATGAAGTATCTAATTGCAGATTTCCAGAAAACTGTGTTAACAAACTGATCACTGAAGAGAAACGTGTAACTCTGTGAGTTGCATTCACACATGGCAGTGCAGTTTCTCAGAAAGCTGCTCTTTAGTTATTATGTGAGGATATTTCCTTTTTCTCCAGAGCCCTCAAGGAGCTCCCAAATATACCCTTGCAGAATCCACGACAACAGTGTTAGCAAACTGTTCCAAGAAGGGAAGGGTGGAACTCTGTGTGATAAAGTCACACATCAGAAAGCAATCTCTCAGAAAGCTTCTCTGTAGTTATTATGTGAGGATATTTCCTTTTTCACCATGGGTCCCTAAGGGCTCCCAAATATCACTTTCCAGTTTCCACGAAAAGAGTGTTAGCAAACTGCTTCCTGAAGTCTAAATTATAAGTCTGTGAGATGAACTCACAGATCAGAAAGAAGTTTCTCAGAAAGCTTCTTTCACGTTTTGAACGGATGAAATTTCCTTTATCAGCGTAGGCCTCAATGCGATCCAAGGAAGCCCTTCTCAGGTTCCTCAAAGACAGTGTTAATGGACTGCTCCACGAAACATAAGTGTAACTCTGTGAGATGAATTCACACATCACCAAGAAGTTTCTAAGAAAGCTTCTTTCTAGTTTTCATCTGTGGATGTTTCCTTTGTCACCGTAGGTTTCATTGCGCTATGAAGTATCTAATTGCAGATTTCCAGAAACCTGTGTTAACAAACTGATCACTGAAGAGAAACGTGTAACTCTGTGAGTTGCATTCACACATGGCAGTGCAGTTTTTCAGAAAGCTGCTCTTTAGTTATTATGTGAGGATATTTCCTTTTTCACCAGAGCCCTCAATGAGCTCCCAAATATACCTTTGCAGAATCCACGACAACAGTGTTAGCAAACTGTTCCAAGAAGGGAAGGGTGGAACTCTGTGTGATGAAGTCACACATCAGAAAGCAATCTCTCAGAAAGCTTCTCTGTAGTTATTATGTGAGGATATTTCCTTTTTCACCATGGGTCCCAATGGGCTCCCAAATATCACTTTCCAGTTTCCACGAAAAGAGTGTTAGCAAACTGCTTCCTGAAGTCTAAATTATAAGTCTGTGAGATGAACTCACAGAACAGAAAGAACTTTCTCAGAATGCTTCTTTCACCTTTAGAACGGATGAAATTTCCTTTATCAGCCTAGGCCTCAGTGCGATCCAAGGAAGCCCTTCTCAGGTTCCTCAAAGACAGTGTTAATGGACTGCTCCATGAAACATAAGTGTAAATCTGTGAGATGAATTCACACATTACCAAGAAGTTTCTAAGAAAGCTTCTTTCTAGTTTTCATCTGTGGATGTTTCCTTTGTCACCGTATGTATCATTGCGCTATGAAGTTTCTAATTGCAGATTTCCAGAAAACTGTGTTAAAAAACTGATCACTGAAGCGAAACGTGTAACTCTGTGAATTACATTCACACATGGAAGTGCAGTTTTCAGAAAGCTGCTCTTTAGTTATTATGTGAGGATATTTCCTTTTTCACCAGAGCCCTCAACGAGCTCCGAAATATACCTTTGCAGAATCCACGACAACAGTGTTAGGAAACTGTTCCAAGAAGGGAAGGGTGGACCTCTGTGTGATGAAGTCTCTCATCAGAAAGCAATCTCTCAGAAAGCTTCTCTGTAGTTGTTATGTGAGGATATTTCTTTTCTCACCATGGGTCCCAATGCCTCCCAAATATCACTTTCCAGTTTCCACGAAAAGAGTGTTAACAAACTGCTTCCTGAAGTCTAAATTATAAGTCTGTGAGATGAACTCACAGAACAGAAAGAACTTTCTCAGAATGCTTCTTTCACCTTTAGAACGGATGAAATTTCCTTTATCAGCCTAGGCCTCAGTGCGATCCAAGGAAGCCCTTCTCAGGTTCCTCAAAGACAGTGTTAATGGACTGCTCCATGAAACATAAGTGTAAATCTGTGAGATGAATTCACACATCACCAAGAAGTTTCTAAGAAAGCTTCTTTCTAGTTTTCATCTGTGGATGTTTCCTTTGTCACCGTATTTTTCATTGCGCTATGAAGTATCTAATTGCAGATTTCCAGAAAACTGTGTTAACAAACTGATCACTGAAGAGAAACGTGTAACTCTGTGAGTTGCATTCACACATGGCAGTGCAGTTTCTCAGAAAGCTGCTCTTTCGTTATTATGTGAGAATATTTCCTTTTTAACAAGGGCCCTCAATGAGCTCCCAAATATACTTTTGCAGAATCCACGACAACAGTGTCAGCAAACTGTTCCAAGAAGGAAAGGGTGGAACTCTGTGTGATGAAGTCACCCATCGGAAAGCAATCTCTCAGAAAGCTTCTCTGTAGTTATATGTGAGGATATTTCCTTTTTCACCATGGGTCCCCATGGGCTCCCAAATATCACTTTCCAGGTTCCACGAAAAGAGTGTTAGCAAACTGCGTCCTGAAGTCTAAATTATAAGCCTGTGCATGAACTCACAGATGAGACAGAAGTTTCTCAGAAAGCTTCTTTCACGTTTTGAACGGATGAAATTTCCTTTATCAGCGTTAGGCCTCAATTCGTTCCAAGGAAGCCCTTCTCAGGATCCTCAAAGACAGTGTTAATGGATTGCTCCACGAAACATAAGTGTTTCTCTGTGAGATGAATTCACACATCACCAAGAAGTTTCTAAGAAAGCTTCTTTCTAGTTTTCATCTGTGGATGTTTCCTTTGTCACCGTATGTATCATTGCGCTATGAAGTATCTAATTGCAGATTTCCAGAAAACTGTGTTAAAAAACTGATCACTGAAGCGAAACGTGTAACTCTGTGAATTACATTCACACATGGAAGTGCAGTTTCTCAGAAAGCTGCTCTTTAGTTATTATGTGAGGATATTTCCTTTTTCACCAGAGCCCTCAATGAGCTCCCAAATATACCTTTGCGGAATCCACGACAACAGTGTTAGCAAACTGTTCCAAGAAGGGAAGGGTGGAACTCTGTGTGATGAAGTCACACATCAGAAAGCAATCTCTCCAAAAGCTTCTCTGTAGTTATTATGTGAGGATATTTCCTTTTTCACCATGGTTCCCTAAGGGCTCCCAAATATCACTTTCCAGTTCCCACGAAAAGAGTGTTAGCAATCTGCTTCCTGAAGTCTAAATTATAAGTCTGTGAGATGAACTCACAGATCAGAAAGAAGTTTCTCAGAAAGCTTCTTTCACGATCTGAACCGAAGAAATGTCCTTTATCAGCGTAGGACGCAATGCGATCCAACGAAGCCCTGCTCAGGTTCCTCAAAGACAGTGTTAATGGACTGCTCCACGAAACATAGGTGTAACTCTGTGAGATGAATTCACACATCACCAAGTATTTTCTAAGAAAGCTTCTTTCTAGTTTTCATGTGTGGATGATTCCTTGGTCACCGTAAGAATCATTGCGCTATGAAGTATCTAATTGCAGATTTCCAGAAAACTGTGTTAACAAACTGATCACTGAAGAGAAACGTGTAACTCGGTGAGTTGCATTCACAAATGGTAATGCAGTTTCTCAGAAAGCTGCTCTTTAGTTATTATGTGAGAATATTTCCTTTTTCACCAGGGCCCTCAATGAGCTCCCAAATATACCTCTGCAGAATCCACGACAACAGTGTTAGCAAACTGTTCCAAGAAGGGAAGGGTGGAACTCTGTGTGATGAAGTCACACATCAGAAAGCAATCTCTCAGAAAGCTTCTCTGTAGTTATTATGTGAGGATATTTCCTTTTTCTCCATGGGTCCTTATGGGCTCCCAAATATCACTTTCCAGATTCCACGAAAAGAGTGTTAGCAAACTGCGTCCTGAAGATTAAATAATAAGTCTGTGAGATGAACTCACAGATCAGAAAGAAGTTTCTCAGAGAGCTTCTTTCACGTTTTCAACGGACTGAAATTTCCTTCATCAGCGTAGGCCTCAATGCGATCCAAGGAAGCCCTTCTCAGGTTCCTCAAAGACAGTGTTAATGGACTGCTCCACGAAACATAATGGTAACTCTGTGAGATGAATTCACACATCACCAACAAGTTTCTAAGAAAGCTTCTTTCTAGTTTTCATCTGTGGATGTTTCCTTGGTCACCGTAAGTATCATTGCGCTATGAAGTATCTAATTGCAGATTTCCAGAAACCCGTGTTAACAAACTGATCACTGAAGAGAAACGTGGAACTCTGTGAGTTGCATTCACACATGGCAGGGTAGTTTTTCAGAAAGCTGCTCTTTCGTTATTTTGTGAGGATATTTCCTTTTTCACCAGAGCCCTCAATGAGCTCCCACATATACCTTTGCAGAATCCACGACAACAGTGTCAGCAAACTGTTCCAAGAAGGAAAGGGTGGAACTCTGTGTGATGAAGTCACCCATCGGAAAGCAATCTCTCAGAAAGCTTCTCTGTAGTTATTATGTGAGGATATTTCCTTTTTCACCATGGGTCCCTATGGGCTCCCAAATATCACTTTCCAGATTCCACGAAAAGAGTGTTAGCAAACTGCGTCCTGAAGTCTAAATTATAAGTCTGTGAGATGAACTCACAGATGAGACAGAAGTTTCTCAGAAAGCTTCTTTCACGTTTTGAACGGATGAAATTTCCATTGTCAGCGTTAGGCCTCAATTCGTTCCAAGGAAGCCCTTCTCAAGTTCCTCAAAGACAGTGTTAATGGACTGCTCCACGAAACAAAAGTGGAACTCTGTGAGATGAATTCACACATCACCAAGAAGTTTCTAAGAAAGCTTCTTTCTAGTTTTCATCTGTGGATATTTCCTTTGTCACCGTACGTTTCATTGCGCTATGAAGTATCTAATTGCAGATTTCCAGAAAACTGTGTTAACAAACTGATCACTGAAGAGAAACGTGTAACTCTGTGAGTTGCATTTACACATGGCAGTGCAGTTTCTCAGAAAGCTGCTCTTTAGTTATTATGTGAGGATATTTCCTTTTTCACCAGAGTCCTCAACGAGCTCCCAAATATACCTTTGCACAATCCACGACAACATTGTTAGCAAACTGTTCCAAGAAGGGAAGGGTGGAACTCTGTGTGATGAAGTCACACATCAGAAAGCAATCTCTCAGAAAGCTTCTCTGTAGTTATTATGTGAGGATAATTCTTCTCTCACCATGGGTCCCAATGGGCTCCCAAATATCACTTTCCAGTTTCCACGAAAAGAGTGTTAGCAAACTGCTTCCTGAAGTCTAAATTATAAGTCTGTGAGATGAACTCACAGATCAGAAAGAACTGTCTCAGAAAGCTTCTTTCACGTTTAGAACGGATGAAATTTCCTTTATCAGCGTAGGCCTCAGTGCGATCCAAGGAAGCCCTTCTCAGGTTCCTCAAAGACAGTGTTAATGGACTACTCCACGAAACATAAGTGTAACTCTGTGAGATGAATTCACACATTACCAAGAAGTTTCTAAGAAAGCTTCTTTCTGGTTTTCATCTGTGGATGTTTCCTTTGTCACCGTATGTTTCATTGCGCTAAGAAGTATCTAATTGCAGATTTCGAGAAAACTGTGTTAACAAACTGATCACTGAAGAGAAACGTGTAACTCTGTGAGTTGCATTCACACATGGCAGTGCAGTTTTTCAGAAAGTTGCTCTTTAGTTATTATGTGAGGATATTTCCTTTTTCACCAGAGCCCTCAATGAGCTCCCAATATACCTTTGCAGAATCCACGACAACAGTGTTAGCAAACTGTTCCAAGAAGGGAAGGGTGGAACTCTGTGTGATGAAGTCACACATCAGAAAGCAATCTCTCAGAAAGCTTCTCTGTAGTTATTATGTGAGGAAATTTCCTTTTTCACCATGGGTCCCTATGGGCTCCCAAATATCACTTTCCAGTTTCCACGAAAAGAGTGTTAGCAAACTGCTTCCTGAAGTTCAAATTATAAGTCGGTGAGATGAACTCACAGATCAGAAAGAAGTTTCTCAGAAAGCTTCTTTCGCGTTTTGAACGGATGTAATTTCCTTTATCAGCGGAGGCCTCAATGCGATCCAAGGAAGCCCTTCTCAGATTCCTCAAAGACAGTGTTAATGGACTGCTCCACGAAACATAAGTGTAACTCTGTGAGATGAATTCACACATCACCAAGAAGTTTCTAAGAAAGCTTCTTGCTAGTTTTCATCTGTGGATGTTTCCTTTGTCACCGTAAAGTTCAATTCGCTATGAAGTATCTAATTGCAGATTTCCAGAAAACTGTGTTAACAAACTGATCACTGAAGAGAAACGTGTAACACTGTGAGTTGCATTCACACATGGCAGTGCAGTTTCTCCGAAAGCTGCTCTTTTGATATTATGTGAGGATATTTCGTTTTTCACCAGAGTCCTCAATGAGCTCCCAAATATACCTTTGCAGAATCCACGACAACAGTGTTAGCAAACTGTTCCAAGAAGGGAAAGGTGGAACTCTGTGTGATGAAGTCACACATCAGAAAGCAATGTCTCAGAAAGCTTCTCTGCAGTTATAATGTGAGGATATTTCCTTTTTCACCATGGGTCCTTATGGGCTCCCGAATATCAATTTCCAGTTTCCACGAATAGAGTGTTAGCAAACTGCTTCCTGAAGTCTAAATTATAAGTCTGTGAGATGAACTCACAGATCAGAAAGAAGTTTCTCAGTAAGCTTCTTTCACGTTTTGAACGGATGAAATTTCCTTTATCAGCGTAGGCCTCATTGCGATCTAAGGAAGCCTTCTCAGGTTCCTCAAAGACAGTGTTAATGGAATGCTCCATGATACATAAGTGTAACCCTGTGAGATGAATTCACACATCAGCAAGCAGTTTCTAAGAAAGCTTCTTTCTAGTTTTCATCTGTGGATGTTTCCTTTGTCACCGTAAGTTTCATTGCGCTATGAAGTATCTAATTGCAGATTTCCAGAAAACTGTGTTAACAAACTGATCACTGAAGAGAAACGTGTAACTCTGTGAGTTGCATTCACACATGGCAGTGCAGTTTTTCAGAAAGCTGCTCTTTAGTTATTATGTGAGGATATTTCCTTTTTCACCAGAGCCCTCAATGAGCTCCCTAATAAACCTTTCCAGAATCCACGACAACAGTGTTAGCAAACTGTTCCAAGAAGGAAAGGGTGGAACTCTGTGTGATGAAGTCACACATCAGAAAGCAATCTCTCAGAGAGCTTCTCTGTAGGTATTATGTGAGGAAATTTCCTTTTTCACCATGGGTCCCTAAGGGCTCCCAAATATCACTTTCCAGTTTCCACGAAAAGAGTGTCAGCAAACTGCTTCCTCAAGTCTAAATTATAAGTCTGTGAGATGAACTCACAGATCAGAAAGAAGTTTCTCAGAAAGCTTCTTTCACATTTTGAACCGATGAAATTTCCTTTATCAGCGTAGGCCTCAATGCGATCCAAGGAAGCCCTTCTCAGGTTCCTCAAAGAGAGTGTTAATGGACTGCTCCACGAAACATAAGTGTAACTCTGTGAGATGAATTCACACATCACCAAGAAGTTTCTAAGAAAGCTTCTTCTAGTTTTCATCTGTGGATGTTTCCTTTGTCACCGTAAGTTTCATTGCGCTATGAAGTATCTAATTGCAGATTTCCAGAAAACTGTGTTAACAAACTGCTCACTGAAGAGAAACGTGTAACTCTGTGAGTTGCATTCACACATGGCAGTGCAGTTTTTCAGAAAGCTGCTCTTTAGTTATTATGTGATTATATTTAGTTTTTCACCAGAGCCCCAAATGAGCTCCCAAATATACCCTTGCAGAATCCACGACAACAGTGTTAGCAAACTGTTCCAAGAAGGGAAGGGTGGAACTCTGTGTGATGAAGTCACACATCAGAAAGCAGTCTCTCAGAAAGCTTCTCTGTAGTTATTATGTGAGGATATTTCCTTTTTCACCATGGGTCCCTGTGGGCTCCCAAATATCACTTTCCAGTTTCCACGAAAAAGTGTTAGCAAACTGCTTCCTGAAGTCTAAATTATAAGTCTGTGAGATGAACTCACAGATCAGAAAGATGTTTCTCAGAAAGCTTCTTTCACGTTTTGAACGGATGAAATTTCCTTTATCAGCGTAGGCCTCAATGCGATCCAAGGAAGCCCTTAGCAGGTTCCTCAAAGACAGTGTTAATGGACTGCTCCACGAAACATAAGTGTAACTCTGTGAGATGAATTCACACATCACCAGGAAGTTTCTAAGAAAGCTTCTTTCTAGTTTTCATCTGTGGATGTTTCCTTTGTCACCATAAGTTTCATTGCGCTATGAAGTATCTAATTGCAGATTTCCAGAAAACTGTGTTAACAAACTGATCACTGAAGAGAAACCTTTAACTCTGTGAGTTGCATTCACACATGGCAGTGCAGTTTTTCAGAAAGCTGCTCTTTAGTTATTATGTGAGGATATTTCCTTTTTCACCAGAGCCCTCAATGAGCTCCCTAATAAACCTTTCCCGAATCCACGACAACAGTGTTAGCAAACTGTTCCAAGAAGGGAAGGGTGGAACTCTGTGTGATGAAGGCACACATCAGAAAGCAATCTCTCAGAGAGCTTCTCTGTAGTTATTATGTGAGGATATTTCCTTTTTCACCATGGGTCCCTATGGGCTCCCAAATATCACTTTCCAGTTTCCAAGAATAGAGTGTTAGCAAACTGCTTCCTGAAGTCTAAATTATAAGTCTGTGAGATGAACTCACAGATCAGAAAGAAGTTTCTCAGAAAGCTTCTTTCACGTTTTGAAGGGATGAAATTTCCGTTATCAGCGTAGGCCTCAATGCGATCCAAGGAAGCCCTTCTCAGGTTCCTCAAAGACAGTGTTAATGGACTGCTCCACGATACATAAGTGTAACTCTGTGAGATGAATTCACACATCAGCAAGATGTTTCTAAGAAAGATTCTTTCTAGTTTTCATCTGTGGATGTTTCCTTTGTCACCGTAAGTTTCATTGCGCTATGAAGTATCTAATTGCAGATTTCCAGAAAACTGTGTTAACAAACTGATCACTGAAGAGAAACGTGTAACTCTGTGAGTTGCAGTCACACATGGCAGTGCAGTTTTTCAGAAACCTGCTCTTTAGTTATTATGTGAGGATATTTACTTTTTCACCAGAGCCCTCAATGAGCTCCCTAATAAACATTTCCCGAATCCACGACAACAGTGTTAGCAAACTGTTCCAAGAAGGGAAGGGTGGAACTCTGTGTGATGAAGTCACAGATCAGAAAGCAATCTGTCAGAAAGCTTCTCTGTAGTTATTATGTGAGGATATTTCCTTTTTCACCATGGGTCCCTATGGGCTCCCAAATATCATTTTCCAGTTTCCAAGAATAGAGTGTAAGCAAACTGCTTCCTGAAGACTAAATTATAAGTCTCTGAGATGAACTCACAGATCAGAAAGAAGTTTCTCAGAAAGCTTCTTCCACATTTTGAAGGGATGAAATTTCCGTTATCAGCGGAGGCCTCAATGCGATCCAAGGAAGCCCTTCTCAGGTTCCTCAAAGACAGTGTTAATGGACTGCTCCACGAAACATAAGTGTAACTCTGTGAGATGAATTCACACATCACCAAGAAGTTTCTAAGAAAGCTTCTTTCTAGTTTTCATCTGTGGATGTTTCCTTTTCACCGTAAGTTTCATTGCGCTATGAAGTATCTAATTGCAGAATTCCAGAAAACTGTGTTAACAAACTGATCACTGAAGAGAAACGTGTAATTCTGTGAGTTGCATTCACACATGGCAGTGCAGTTTTTCAGAAAGCTTCTCTTTAGTTATTATGTGAGGATATTTCCTTTTTCACCAGAGCCCTCAATGAGCTCCCAAATATACATTTGCAGAATCCACGACAACAGTGTTAGCAAACTGTTCCAAGAAGGGAAGGGTGGAACTCTGTGTGATGAAGTCACACATCAGAAAGCAATCTGTCAGAAAGCTTCTCTGTAGTTATTATGTGAGGATATTTCCTTTTTCACCATGGGTCCCTGTGGGCTCCCAATAAAACTTTCCAGTTTCCACGAAAAGAGTTTTAGCAAACTGCTTCCTGAAGTTCAAATTATAAGTCGGTGAGATGAACTCACAGATCAGAAAGAAGTTTCTCAGAAAGCTTCTTTCGCGTTTTGAACGGATGAAATTTCCTTTATCAGCGGAGGCCTCAATGCGATCCAAGGAAGCCCTTCTCAGATTCCTCAAAGACAGTGTTAATGGACTGCTCCACGAAACATAAGTGTAACTCTGTGAAATGAATTCACACATCACCAAGAAGTTTCTAAGAAAGCTTCTTGCTAGTTTTCATCTGTGGATGTTTCCTTTGTCACCGTAAAGTTCAATTCGCTATGAAGTATCTAATTGCAGATTTCCAGAAAACTGTGTTAACAAACTGATCACTGAAGAGAAACGTGTAACACTGTGAGTTGCATTCACACATGGCAGTGCAGTTTCTCCGAAAGCTGCTCTTTTGATATTATGTGAGGATATTTCGTTTTTCACCAGAGTCCTCAATGAGCTCCCAAATATACCTTTGTAGAATCCACGACAACAGTGGTAGCAAACTGTTCCAAGAAGGGAAAGGTGGAACTCGTGTGATGAAGTCACATCAGAAAAGTTCATTCTCAAGGCTTATAACTTAGACGGCAACAAGCAGTTTGCTACATCTTTTGTGGATCCTGTAAATGATATTGGGAGCCCATAAGGGCCACTGGTGAAAAGGAAATATCCTCAAGTAAGATAGAGAGAACATTCGGAAGAATTTCCTTTCTGAAAGGTGTGGCTTCATCAACACAGAGGTCCACCCGTCCCCTTCGTTGAACAGTTTGATAGCACTGTTGTGGTGTTTCTGCAAAGGTGTTTTTGGGAGCTCATTGAGGGCTAAGGTAAAAAAGGAATATCCTCACAGAATAACTAAGGAGAGGCTTTCTGAGAACTGCAATTGCCATGTGTGAAGGCAAACTCAAGATTAACCACGTTTTCTCTGCGGGAGTCAGTTGTGGATAACCAGTTTTTTTCTGGAAAAGCTGAAAATTAGATACGTAATAACGCAATGAACAGTTACGGGGACAACGGAAATAGCCAACAGATGAAAACTGGTAGAAAGAAGCGATCTTAGAGGAAGCTGTCTTGGTGATATGGATTCATCCAAAGATTTACACTGTATGGTTTGCGTTGGAGCATCCATTACACTGGGTCTTTGAGAAACCATCACAACGGCCTCTTGGGATCGATTGAAAGCCTACACGGATAAGGAAATTTCAAGTAATCAAAGGTGAAAGAAGCTTTCTGAGAACTGCATTGCATTGTGAATGAAACTCACAGAGTACACGTTCTCTTCACAGTGATCATTTGTTAACACAGTTTTCTGGAAATCTACATTAGATCTTCAATGTCGCAATGAACCTTACGTGACAGGAAATATCCACGATGAAACTAAAAGAAGCTTCTTAGAAACTTCTGGGTATTGGAATTCATCTCACAGAGTCTACTATGTTTCTCGTGAGCAGTCCATTAACACTGATTTGAGGAATCTGAGACGGCTTCTTATGGATCGCATTGAGGCCTACGCGGATAAAGGAAGTTTCATCCGTTCAAAACGTGAAAGAAGCTTCCTGAGAAACTTCTTTTCTGATCTGTGATTTCATCTCACAGCTTATAACTTAGACTTCAGGAAAGCAGTTTGCACACTCTTTCTGGAATCTCGAATAGTGATATTTGGAGAGCCATGGGCCGCAA
>NC_044550.1:133511695-133532801 GCF_007565055.1 Rhinopithecus roxellana
CAGTGAAACTTCTTTCTGATCTGTGAGTTCATCTCACAGACTTATAATTTACACTTCAGAAGCAGTTTGCTAACACTCTTTTCGTGGAAACTGGAAATTGATATTTGGGAGCCCTTAGGGACCCATGGTGAAAAAGGAAATATCCTCATAATAACTACAGAAGCTTTCTGAGACATTGATTTCTGATGTGTGACTTCATCATACCAGAGTTCCACTTCCCTTCTTGGAACAGTTTGCTAACACTGTTGTCGTGGATTCGCAAAGATATATTTGGGAGCTCATTGAGGGCTCTGGTGAAAAAGGAAATATCCTCACATAATAACTAAAGAGCAGCTTTCTGAGAAACTGCATTGCCATGTGTGAATGCAACTCACAGAGTTACACGTTTCTCTTCAGTGATCAGTTTGTTAACACAGTTTTCTGGAAATCTGCAATTAGATACTTCATAGCGCAATGAACCTTACGGTGACAAAGGAAACATCCACAGATGAAAACTAGAAAGAACTTTCTTAGAAACTTCTTGGTGATGTGTGAATTCATCTCACAGAGTTACACTATGTTTCGTGGACAGTCCATAACACTGTCTTTGAGAGAACCTGAGAAGGGCTTCCTTGGATCGCATTGAGGCCTACGCTGATAAAGGAAATTTCATCCGTTGAAAACGTGAAAGAAGCTTTTGAGAAACTTCTTTCTGATCTGTGAGTTCATCTCACAGACTTATAATTTAGACTTCAGGAAGCAGTTTGCTAACACTCTTTCGTGGAAACTGGAAATTGATATTTGGGAGCCCCCAGGTACCCATGGTGAAAAAGGAAATATCCTCACATAATAACTACAGAGAAGCTTTCTGAGAGATTGCTTTCTGATGTGTGACTTCATCACACAGAGTTCCACCCTTCACTTCTTGGAACAGTTTGCTACCACTGTGTCGTGGATTCTGGCAAAGGTATATTGGGATCTCATTGAGGGCTCTGGTGAAAAAGGAAATATCCTCACATAATAACTAAAGAAACAGCTTTCTAAGAAACTGCACTGCCATGTGTGAAATGCAACTCACAGAGGTACACGTTTCTCTTCAGTGATCAGTTTGTTTAACACAAGTTTTCTGTTATCTGCAATTAGATACTTCATAGCGCAATGAATTTTACGGTGACAGAGGAACATCCACAGATGAAAACTAGAAAGAATCTTTCTTAGAAACTTCTTCTTGGTGATGTGAGTATTCATCTCACAGAGTTACACTTATTTTTCGTGGAGCAGTCCATTAACCACTGTCTTTGAGGAACCTGAGAAGGGTTTCCTTGGATCGCATTGAGGCCTACGCTGATAAAGGAAATTTCATCCGTTCAAAACGTGAAAGAAGCTTTCTGAGAAACTTCTTTCTGATCTGTGAGTTCATCTCACAGACTTATAATTTAGACTTCAGGAAGCAGTTTGCTAACACTCTTTTCGTGGCAAACTGGAAAGTGATATTTGAGAGCCCACAGGGACCAATGGTGAAAAAGGAAACATCCTCACATAATAACTACAATGAAGCTTTCTGAGAGATTGCTTTCTGATGTGTGACTTCATCACACTGAGTTCCACCCTTCCCTTCTTGGAACAGTTTACTAACACTGTTGTCGTGGATTCTGCAACGGTATATTTGGGAACTCATTGAGGGCACTGGTGAAAACGGAAATATCCTCACATAATAACTAAAGAGCAGCTTTCTGAGAAACTGCATTGCCATGTGTGAATGCAACTCACAGAGTTACACGTTTCTCTTCAGTGATCAGTTTGTTAACACAGTTTTCTGGAAATCTGCAATTAGATACTTCATAGCGCAATGAACCTTACGGTGACAAAGGAAACATCCACAGATGAAAACTAGAAAGAAACTTTCTTAGAAACTTCTTGGTGATGTGTGAATTCATCTCACAGTGTTACACTTATTTTTCGTGGAGCTGTCCATTAACACTGTCCTTGAGGAACCTGAGAAGGGCTTCCTTGGATCGCATTGATTCCTACGTTGATAAAGGAAATTTCATCCGTTCAAAACGTGAAAGAATGCTTTCTGAGAAACTTCTTTCTGATCTGTGAGTTCATCTCACAGACTTATAATTTAGACTTCAGGAAGCAGTTTGCTAACACTCTTTTCGTGGAAACTGGAAATTGATATTTGGGAGCCCTTAGGGACCCATGGTGAAAAATGAAATATCGAATGTTGGAGCAAGATGGCCGAATAGGAACAGCTCCAGTCTCCAACTCCCAGCGCGAGCGACACAGAAGACCAGGGATTTCTGCATTTTCAACTGAGGTACTGGGGTCATCTCACTAGGGAGTGCCGGACTATCGGTGCTGGTCAGCTGCTGCAGCCTGACCAGCGAGAGCTGAAGCAGGGCGAGGCATCGCCTCACCTGAAAGCCCAAGGGGGAAGGGGATCCGTTTTCCTAGCCAGGGGAACTGAGACACACAACACCTGGAAAATCGGGTAACTCCCACCCCAATACTGCGCTGTAAGCATACAAGCACACCAGGAGAATATATCCCACACCTGGCCGGGAGGGTCCCACGCCCACGAAGCCTCCCTCACTGCTAACACAGCAGTCTCCCGCGATCTATCCGCAAGGCAGCAGCGAGGCTGGGGGAGGGGCGCCCGCCATTGCTGAGGCTTAAATAGGTAAACAAAGCCCTGGGAAGCTCGAACTGGGTGGAGTTCACAGCAGCTCAAGGAAGCCTGCCTGTCTCTGTAGTCTCCACCTCTGGGGACAGCGCACAGCTGAAGACCAACAGGGGAAGTAGCGGGAGCCGGTGCAGACGCGAACGACTCTGTCTGACAGCTTTGGGGAGAGCCGTGGATCTCCCAACGCGGAGGTTGAGATCTGAGAACGGACAGACTGCCTGCTCAGGTGGGTCCCTGACCCCTGAGTAGCCTAGCTGGGAGAAATCCCCCACTAGGGGCAGTCTGACACCCCACACCTCACAGGGTGGAGTACACCCCTGAGAGGAAACTTCCAAAGGAAGAATCAGGCAGGTACACTCGCTGTTCAGCAATATTCTATCTTCGGCAACCTCTGCTGCTGATACCCAGGCAAACAGGGTCTGGAGTGGACCTCAAGCAATCTCCAACAGACCAACAGACAGTCCTTCTGACTGTCAGAAGGAAAACTATCAAACAGGAAGGACACCTATACCAAAACCCCATCAGTACGTCACCACCATCAAAGACCAGAGACAGATAAAACCACAAAGATGGGGAAGAAGCAGGGCAGAAAAGATGGAAATTCAAAAAATAAGAGCGCATCTCCCCCTGCAAAGGAGCGCAGCCCATCGCCAGCAACGGATCAAAGCTGGTCAGAGAATGACTTGGACGAGAGGAGAGAAGAAGGCTTCAGTCCATCAAACTTCTCAGAGCTAAAGGAGGAATTACGTACCCAGCGCAAAGAAACTAAAAATCTTGAAAAAAGAGTGGAAGAATTGACAGCTAGACTAATTAATGCAGGGAAGATCATAAACGAAATGACAGAGATGAAAACCATGACACGAGAAATACATGACAAATGCACAAGCTTCAGTAACCGACTCGATCAACTGGAAGAAAGAGTATCAGCGATTGAAGATCAAATGAATGAAATGAAGCGGGAAGAGAAACCAAAAGAAAAAAGAAGAAAAAGAAATGAGCAAAGGCTGCAAGAAGTATGGGATTACGTAAAAAGACCAAATCTATGTCTGATTGGGGTGCCTGAAAGTGAGGGGGAAAATGGAACCAAGTTGGAAAACACTCTTCAGGATATCATCCAGGAGAACTTCCCCAACCTAGTAGGGCAGGCCAACATTCAAATTCAGGAAATACAGAGAACGCCACAAAGATACTCCTCCAGAAGAGCAACTCCAAGACACATAATTGCCAGATTCACCAAAGTTGAAATGAAGGAAAAAATCTTAAGGGCAGCCAGAGAGAAAGGTCGGGTTACCCACAAATGGAAGCCCATCAGACTAACAGCAGATCTCTCGGCAGAAACTCTACAAGCCAGAAGAGAGTGGGGGCCAATATGCAACGTTCTTAAAGAAAAGAATTTTAAACCCAGAATTTCATATCCAGCCAAACTAAGTTTCATAAGTGAAGGAGAAATAAAATCCTTTACAGATAAGCAAATGCTTAGAGATTTTGTCACCACCAGGCCTGCCTTACAAGAGACCCTGAAGGAAGCCCTAAACATGGAAAGGAACAACCGGTACCAGCCATTGCAAAAACATGCCAAAATGTAAAGACCATCGAGGCTAGGAAGAAACTGCATCAACTAACGAGCAAAATAACCAGTTAATATCATAATGGCAGGATCAAGTTCACACATAACAATATTAACCTTAAATGTTAATGGACTAAATGCTCCAATTAAAAGACACAGACTGGCAAACTGGATAAAGAGTCAAGACCCATCAGTCTGCTGTATTCAGGAGACCCATTTCACATGCAGAGACATACATAGGCTCAAAATAAAGGGATGGAGGAAGATCTACCAAGCAAATGCAGAGCAAAAAAAAGCAGGGGTTGCAATCCTTGTCTCTGATAAAACAGACTTTAAACCATCAAAGATCAAAAGAGACAAAGAAGGCCATTACATAATGGTAAAGGGATCAATTCAACAGGAAGAGCTAACTCTCCTAAATATATATGCACCCAATACAGGAGCACCCAGATTCATAAAGCAAGTCCTTAGAGACTTACAAAGAGACTTAGACTCCCATACAATAATAATGGGAGACTTCAACACTCCGCTGTCAACATTAGACAGATCAACGAGACAGAAAGTTCACAAGGATATCCAGGAATTGAACTCATCTCTGCACCAAGCGGACCTAATAGACATCTATAGAACTCTCCACCCCAAATCAACAGAATATACATTCTTCTCAGCACCACATTGCACTTATTCCAAAATTGACCACATAATTGGAAGTAAAGCACTCCTCAGCAAATGTACAAGAACAGAAATTATAACAAACTGTCTCTCAGACCACAGTGCAATCAAACTAGAACTCAGGACTAAGAAACTCAATCAAAACCGCTCAACTACATGGAAACTGAACAACCTGCTCCTGAATGACTACTGGGTACATAACGAAATGAAAGCGGAAATAAAGATGTTCTTTGAAACCAATGAGAACAAAGATACAACATACCAGAATCTCTGGGACACATTTAAAGCAGTGTGTAGAGGGAAATTTATAGCACTAAATGCCCACAAGAGAAAGCAGGAAAGATCGAAAATTGACACTCTAACATCACAATTAAAAGAACTAGAGAGGCAAGAGCAAACACATTCAAAAGCTAGCAGAAGGCAAGAAATAACTAAGATCAGAGCCGAACTGAAGGAGATAGAGACACAAAACACCCTCCAAAAAATCAATGAATCCAGGAGTTGGTTTTTTGAAAAGATCAACAAAATTGACAGACCGCTAGCAAGGCTAATAAAGAAGAAAAGAGAGAGGAATCAAATAGATGCAATAAAAAATGCTAAAGGGGATATCACCACTGACCCCACAGAAATACAAACTACCATCAGAGAATACTATAAACGCCTCTACGCAAATCGACTAGAAAATCTAGAAGAAATGGATAATTTCCTGGACACTTACACTCTTCCAAGGCTAAACCAGGAAGAAGTTGAATCCCTGAATAGACCAATAGCAGGCTCTGAAATTGAGGCAACAATTAATAGCCTACCCACCAAAAAAAGTCCAGGACCAGATGGATTCACAGCTGAATTCTACCAGAGGTACAAGGAGGAGCTGGTACCATTCCTTCTGAAACTATTCCAATCAATAGAAAAAGAGGGAATCCTCCCTAACTCATTTTATGAGGCCAACATCATCCTGATACCAAAGCCTGGCAGAGACACAACAAAAAAAGAGAATTTTAGACCAATATCCCTGATGAACATTGATGCAAAAATTCTCAATAAAATACTGGCAAACCGGATTCAGCAGCACATCAAAAAGCTTATCCACCATGATCAAGTGGGCTTCATCCCTGGGATGCAAGGCTGGTTCAACATTCGCAAATCAATAAACGTAATCCAGCATATAAACAGAACCAAAGACAAGAACCACATGATTGTCTCAATAGATGCAGAAAAGGCTTTTGACAAAATTCAACAGCCCTTCATGCTAAAAACGCTCAATAAATTCGGTATTGATGGAACGTACCTCAAAATAATAAGAGCTATTTATGACAAACCCACAGCTAATATCATACTGAATGGGCAAAAACTGGAAAAATTCCCTTTGAAAACTGGCACAAGACAGGGATGCCCTCTCTCACCACTCCTATTCAACATAGTGTTGGAAGTTCTGGCTAGGGCAATCAGGCAAGAGAAAGAAATCAAGGGTATCCAGTTAGGAAAAGAAGAAGTCAAATTGTCCCTGTTTGCAGATGATATGATTGTATATTTAGAAAACCCCATCGTCTCAGCCCAAAATCTCCTTAAGCTGATAAGCAACTTCAGCAAAGCCTCAGGATACAAAATTAATGTGCAAAAATCACAAGCATTCTTATACACCAGTAACAGACAAGCAGAGAGCCAAATCAGGAATGAACTTCCATTCACAATTGCTTCAAAGAGAATAAAATACCTAGGAATCCAGCTTACAAGGGATGTAAAGGACCTCTTCAAGGAGAACTACAAACCACTGCTCAGTGAAATCAAAGAGGACACAAACAAATGGAAGAACATACCATGCTCATGGATAGGAAGAATCAATATCGTGAAAATGGCCCTACTGCCCAAGGTTATTTATAGATTCAATGCCATCCCCATCAAGCTACCAATGAGTTTCTTCACAGAATTGGAAAAAACTGCTTTAAAGTTCATATGGAACCAAAAAAGGGCCCGCATTGCCAAGACAATCCTAAGTCAAAAGGACAAAGCTGGAGGCGTCACGCTACCTGACTTCAAACTATACTACAAGGCTACAGTAACCAAAACAGCATGGTACTGGTACCAAAACAGAGATATAGACCAATGGAACAGAACAGAGTCCTCAGAAATAATACCGCACATCTACAGCCATCTGATCTTTGACAAACCTGAGAGAAACAAGAAATGGGGAAAGGATTCCCTATTTAATAAATGGTGCTGGGAAAATTGGCTAGCCATAAGTAGAAAGCTGAAACTGGATCCTTTCCTTACCCCTTATACGAAGATTAATTCAAGATGGATTAGAGACTTAAATGTTAGACCTAATACCATAAAAACCCTAGAAGAAAATCTAGGTAGTACCATTCAGGACATAGGCATGGGCAAGGACTTCATGTCTAAAACACCAAAAGCAACGGCAGCAAAAGCCAAAATTGACAAATGGGATCTAATTAAACTAAAGAGCTTTTGCACAGCAAAAGAAACTACCATCAGAGTGAACAGGCAACGTACAGAATGGGAGAAAATTTTTGCAACCTACTCATCTGACAAAGGGCTAATATCCAGAATCTACAAAGAACACAAACAAATATACAAGAAAAAAACAAACAACCCCATCAAAAAGTGGGCAAAGGATATGAACAGACATTTCTCAAAAGAAGATATTCATACAGCCAACAGACACATGAAAAAATGCTCATCATCACTGGCCATCAGAGAAATGCAAATCAAAACCACAATGAGATACCATCTCACACCAGTTAGAATGGCAATCATTAAGAAGTCAGGAAACAACAGGTGTTGGAGAGGATGTGGAGAAATAGGAACACTTTTACACTGTTGGTGGGATTGTAAACTAGTTCAACCATTATGGAAAACAGTATGGCAATTCCTCAAGGATCTAGAACTAGATGTACCATATGACCCAGCCATCCCACTACTGGGTATATACCCAAAGGATTATAAATTAGTCTACTACAAAGACACATGTACACGTATGTTTATTGTGGCACTATTCACAATAGCAAAGACTTGGAATCAACCCAAATGTCCATCTGTGACAGACTGGATTAAGAAAATGTGGCACATATACACCATGGAATACTATGCAGCCATAAAAAAGGATGAGTTTGCGTCCTTTGTAGGGACATGGATGCAGCTGGAAACCATCATTCTTAGCAAACTATCACAAGAAGAGAAAACCAAACACCGCATGTTCTCACTCATAGGTGGGAACTGAACAATGAGATCACTTGGACTCGGGAAGGGGAACATCACGCACTGGGGCCTATCATGGGGAGGGGGGAGGGGGGAGGAGGGAGGGATGGCATTGGGGAGTTATACATGATATAAATGATGAATTGATGGGTGCTGACGAGTTGATGGGTGCAGCACACCAACATGGCATAAGTATACATATGTAACAAACCTGCACGTTATGCACATGTACCCTAGTATAATAAAAATAAATAAATAAATAAATAAATTTAAAAAAAAAAAGAAAAATGAAATATCCTCACATAATAACTACAGAGAAGCTTTCTGAGAGATGGCTTTCTGATGTGTGACTTCATCACACAGAGTTCCACCCATCCCTTATTGGAACAGTTTGGTAACACTGTTGTCGTAGATCCTGCAAAGGTATATTTGGGAGCTCATTGAGGGCTCTGGTGAAAAGGAAATATCCTCACATAATAACTAAAGAGCAGCTTTCTGAGAAACTACACTGCCATGTGTGAATGCAACTCACAGAGTTACACGTTTCTCTTCAGTGATCAGTTTGTTAACACAGTTTTCTGGAAATCTGCAATTAGATACTTCATAGCGCAATGAACCTTACGGTGACAAAGAAAACATCCACAGATGAAAACTAGAAAGAAGCTTTCTTAGACACTTCTTGGTGATGTGTGAATTCATCTCACAGAATTACACTTATGTTTCGTGGAGCAGTCCATTAACACTGTCTTTGAGGAACCTGAGAAGGGCTTCCTGGATTGCATTGAGGCCTACGCTGATAAAAGACATTTCATTCGTTCAAAACGTGAAAGAAGCTTTCTGAGAAACTTCTTTCTGATCTGTGAGTTCATCTCACAGACTTATAATTTCGACTTCAGGACGCAGTTTGCTAACACTCTTTTCGTGGAAACTGAAAATTGATATTTGGGAGCCCTTAGGGATCCATGGTGAAAAATGAAATATCCTCACATAATAACTACATAGAAGCTTTCTGAGAGATTGCTTTCTCATGTGTGACTTCATCACACAGAGTTCCACCTTTCCCTTCTTGGAACAGTTTCCTAACACTCTTGTCGTGGATTCTGAAAAGGTATATTTGGGAGCTCATTGAGGGCTCTGGTGAAGAAGGAAATATCCTCACATAATAACTAAAGAGCAGCTTTCTGAGAAACTGCACTGCCATGTGTGAATGCAACTCACAGAGTTACACGTTTCTCTTCAGTGATCAGTTTGTTAACACAGTTTTCTGCAAATCTGCAATTAGATACTTCATAGCGCAATGAAACTTACGGTGACAAAGGAAACATCCACAGATGAAAACTAGCAAGAAGCTTTCTTAGAAACTTCTTGGTGATGTGTGAATTCATCTCACTGAGTTACACTTATGTTTCGTGGAACAGTCCATTAACACTGTCTTTGAGGAACCTGAGAAGGGCTTCCTTGGATCGCATTGAGGCCTACGCTGATAAAGGAAATATCATCCGTTCAAAACGTGAAAGAAGCTTTCTGAGAAACTTCTTTCTGATCTGTGAGTTCATCTCACAGACTTATAATTTAGACTTCAGGAAGCAGTTTGCTAACAGTTTTTTCGTGGAAACTGGAAAGTGATATTTGGGAGCCCATAGGGACAGATGGTGAAAAAGGAAATATCCTCACATAATATCTACAGAGAAGCTTTCTGAGAGATTGCTTTCTGATGTGTGACTTCATCACACAGAGTTCCACCTTTCCCTTCTTGGAACAGCTTGCTAACACTGTTGTCGTGGATTCTGCAAAGGTTTATTTGGGAGCTCACTGAGGGCTCTGCTGAAAAAGGAAATATCCTCACATAATAACTAAAGAGCAGCTTTCTGAGAAACTGCATTGCCATGTGTGAATGCAACTCACAGAGTTACACGTTTCTCTTCAGTGATCAGTTTGTTAACACAGTTTTCTGCGAACCTGCAAATAGATACTTCTTAGCGCAATGCAACTTACGGTGACAAAGGAAGCTTCCACAGATGAAAACTGGAAAGAAGCTTTCCTAGAAACTTCTTGGTGATGTGTGAATTCATCTCACAGAGTTACACTTATGTTTCGTAGAGCAGTCCATTAACACTTTCTTTGAGGATCCTGAGAAGGGCTTCCTTGGATCGCATTGAGGCCTACGCTGATAAAGGAAATATCATCCGTTCAAAACGTGAAAGGAGCTTTCTGAGAAAATTCTTTCTGATCTGTAAGTTCATCTAACAGACTTATAATTTAGATTTCAGGAAGCAGTTTGCTAACACTCTTTTCGTGGAAACTGGAAAGTGATATTTGAGAGCCCACAGGGACCAATGGTGAAAAAGGAAACATCCTCACATAATAACTACAATGAAGCTTTCTGAGAGATTGCTTTCTGATGTGTGACTTCATCACACTGAGTTCCACCCTTCCCTTCTTGGAACAGTTTACTAACACTGTTGTCGTGGATTCTGCAACGGTATATTTGGGAACTCATTGAGGGCACTGGTGAAAACGGAAATATCCTCACATAATAACTAAAGAGCAGCTTTCCGAGAAACTGCACATCCATGTGTGAATGCAACTCACAGAGTTACACGTTTCTCTTCAGTGATCAGTTTGTTAACACAGTTTTCTGGAAATCTGCAATTAGATACTTCATAGCGTAATGAAACCTACGGTGACAAAGGAAATATCCGCAGATGAAAACTAGAAATAAGCTTTCTTAGAAACTTCTTGGGGATGTGTGAATTCATCTCACAGAGTTACACTTATTTTTCGTGGAGCAGTCCATTAACACTGTCTTTGAAGAAACTGAGAAGGGCTTCCTTCGATCGCATTGATGCCTACGCCGCTAAAGGAAATTTCATTCGTTCAAAACGTGAAAGAAGCTTTCTGAGAAACTTCTTTCGGATCTGTGAGTTCATCTCACAGACTTATAATTTAAACTTCAGGAAGCAGTTTGCTAACACTCTTTTCGTGGAAACTGGAAAGTGATATTTGGGAGCCCATAGGGACCCATGGTGGAAAAGGAAATATCCTCACATAGTAACTACAGAGAAGCTTTCTGAGAGATTGCTTTCTGAAGTGTGACTTCATCACACAGAGTTCCACCCTGCCCTTCTTGGAACAGTTTGCTAACACTGTTGTCGTGGATTCTGAAAAGGTATATTTGGGAGCTCATTGAGGGCTCTGGTGAAAAAGGAAATATCCTCACATAATAACTAAAGAGCTGCTTTGTGAAAAACTGCACTGCCATGTGTGAATACCACTCACAGAGTTACAGGTTACTCTTCAATGATCAGTTTGTTAACACAGTTTTCTGGAAATCTGCAATTAGATACTTCATAGCTCTATAAAACTTACGGTGACAGAGGAAACATCCACAGATGAAAACTAGAAAGAAGCTTTCTTAGAAACTTCTTGGTGATGTGTGAATTCATCACACAGAGTTACACTTATTTTTCGTGGAGCAGTCCCTTAACACTGTCTTTGAGGAACCTGAGAAGGGCTTTCTTGGATCGCACTGGGGGCTCGGCTGATAAAGGAAATTTCATCCGTTCAAAACGTGAAAGAAGCTTTCTGAGAAACTCCTTTCTGATCTGTGAGTTCATCTTACAGACTTATAATTTAGACTTCAGGAAGCAGTTTGCTAACACTATTTTGTGGAAACTGGAAAGTGATATTTGGGAGCCCGTAGGGACCCATGGTGAAAAAGGAAATATCCTAACATAATAACTACAGAGAAGCTTTCTGAGAGATTGCTTTCTGATGTGTGAATTCATCACACAGAGTTCACCCTTCTCGTCTTGGAACAGTTTGCTAACACTGTTGTCGTGGATTCTGCAAAGGTATATTTGGGAGCTCATTGAGGGCTCTGGTGAAAAAGGAAATATCCTCACATAATAACTAAACTGTAGCTTTCTGAGAAACTGCACTGCCATGTGTGAATGCAACTCACAGAGTTACACGTTTCTCTTCAGTGATCAGTTTGTCAACACAGTTTTCTGGAAATCTGCAATTAGATACTTCATAGCGCAATGAAACTTACGGTGACAAAGGAAATATACAGAGATGAAAACTAGAAAGAAGCTTTCTTAGAAACTTCCTGGTGATGTGTGAATTCATCTCACAGAGTTACACTTATTTTTTGTGGAGCAGTCCATTAACACTGTCTTTGAGGAACCTGAGAAGGGCTTCCTTAGATCGCATAGAGGCCTACGCTGATAAAGGAAATTTCATCCGTTCAAAACGTGATAGAAGCTTTCTGAGAAACTTCTTTCTGATCTGTGAGTTCACCTCACAGACTTATAATTTAGACTTCAGGAAGCACTGTGCTAACACTCTTTTCCTGGAAACTGGAAAGTGATATTTGGGAGCCCAGAGGGACCCATGGTGATAAAGGAAGTATCCTCACATAATAACTACAGAGAAGCTTTCTGAGAGATTGCTTTCTGATGCGTGACTTCATCACACTGAGTTCCACCCTTCCCTACTTGGAACAGTGTGCTAACACTGTTGTCGTGGATTCTGAAAAGGTATATTTGGCAGCTCATTGAGGGCTCTGGTGAAAAAGGAAAAATCCTCACATTATAACTAAAGAGCAGCTTTCTGAGAAACTGCACTGCCAAGTGTGAATGCAACTCACAGAGTTACACGTTTCTCTTCAGTGATCAGTTTGTTAATACAGTTTTATGGAAATCTGCAATTAGATACTTCATAGAGCAAAGAAACTTACGGTGACAAAGGAAACATCCACAGATGATAACTAGAAAGAAGCTTTCTTAGAAACTTCTTGGTTATGTGTGAAATCATTTCACAGAGTTACACTTATGTATCGTGGAGCAGTCCATTCCCACTCTCTTTGAGGAACCTGAGAAGGGCTTCCTTGGATCGCATTGAGGCCTATGCTGATAAAGGAAATTTCATCCGTTCAAAACGGGAAAGAAGCTTTCTGAGAAACTTCTTTCTGATCTGTGAGTTCATCTCACAGACTTATAATTTAGACTTCAGGAAGCAGTTTGCTAACACTCTTTTCGTGGAAAATGGAAAGTGATATTTGGGAGCCCATAGGGACCCATGGTGAAAAAGGAAATATCCTCACATAATAACTACAGAGAAGCTTTCTGAGAGATTGCTTTCTGATGTGTGACTTTATCACACAGAGTTCCACCCTTCCCTTCTTGGAACAGTTTGCTAACACTGTTGTCGTGGATTCTGCAAAGGTATATTTGGGAGCTCATTGAGGGCTCTGGTGAAAAAGGAAGTATCCACACGTAATAACTGAAGAGCAGCTTTCTGAGAAACTGCATTGCCATGTTTGAATGCAACTCACAGAGTTACACGTTTCTCTTCAGTGATCAGTTTGTTAACACAGTTTTCTGGAAATCTGCAATTAGATATTTCATAGCGCAATGAAACTTACGGTGAGAAAGGAAGCATCCACAGATGAAAACTAGAAAGAATCTTTCTTAGAAACTTCTTGGTGATGTGTGAATTCATCTCACAGAGTTACAGTTATGTTTCGTGGAGCAGTCAATTAACACTGTCTTTGAGGAACCTGAGAAGGGCTTCCTTGGATCGCATTGAGGCCTCCGCTGATAAAGGAAATTTCATCCGTTCAAAACTTGAAAGAAGCTTTCTGAGAAACTTCTTTCTGATCTGTGACTTCATCTCACAGACTTATAATTTCGACTTCAGGAAGCAGTTTGCTAACACTCTTTTCGTGGAAACTGGAAAGTGATATTTGGGAGCCCTTAGGGACCCATGTTGATAAAGGAAATGTCCTCAAATAATAACTGCAGAGAAGCTTTCTGAGAGATTGCTTTCTGATGTGTGACTTCATCACACAGAGTTCCACCCTTGCCTTCTAGGAACAGTTTGCTAACCCTGTTGTCGTGGATTCTGCAAAGGTATATTTGGGAGCTCACTGAGGGCTCTGGTGAAAAAGGAAATATCCTCACATAATAACTAAAGAGCAGCTTTCTGAGAAACTGCACTGCCATGGGTGAATGCAACTCACAGAGTTCCACGTTTCACTTCAGTGATCAGTTTGTTAACACAGTTTTATGGAAATCTGAAATTAGATACTTCATAGCGTAATGAACCTTACGGTGACAAAGGAAACATCCACAGATGAAAACTAGAAAGGAGCTTTCGTAGAAACTTCTTAGTGATGTGTGAATTCATCTCACAGAATTATACTTATGTTTCGTGGAGAAGTCCATTAACACTGTCTTTGAGGAACCTGAGAAGGGCTTCCTTGGATCGCATTGAGGCCTACGCTGATAAAGGAAATTTCATCCGTTCAAAACGTAAAAGAATCTTTCTGAGAAACTTCTTTCTGATCTGGGAGTTCATCTCACAGACTTATAATATAAACTTCAGGAATCAGTTTGCTAACACTCTTTTCGTGGAAACGGGAAAGTGATATTGGGAGCCCACAGGGACCCATGGTGAAAAAGGAAATATCCTCACATAATAACTTCAGAGAAGCTTTCTGAGAGATTGCTTTCTGATGTGTGACTTCATCACTCAGAGTTCCACCCTTCCCTTCTTGGAAAAGTTTGCTAACACTGTTGTCGTGGATTCTGCAAAGGTATATTTGGGAGCTCATTGAGGGCTCTTGTGAAAAAGGAAATATCCTCACATAATAACTAAAGAGCAACTTTCTGAAAAACTGCACTGCCATGTGTGAATGCAACTCACAGAGTTACACGTTTCTCCTCAGTGATCAGTTTGTTAACACAGTTTTCTGGAAATCTGCAATTAGATACTTCATAGCGCAATGAACCTTACGTTGACAAAGGAAACATAGCCAGATGAAAACTAGAAAGAAGCTTTCTTAATAACTTCTTGGTGCTGTGTGAATTCATATCACAGAGTTACACATATGTTTCGTGGAGCAGTCCATTAACACTGTCTTTGAGGAACCTGAGAAGGGCTTCCTTGGATCGCATTGAGGCCTACGCTGATAAAGGAAATTTCATTCGTTTAAAACGTAAAAGAAGCTTTCTGAGAAACTTCTTTCTGATCTGTGAGTTCATCTCACAGACTTATAATTTCGACTTCAGGAAGCAGTTTGCTAACACTCTTTTCGTGGAAACTGGAAAGTGATATTTGAGAGCCCACAGGGAACCATGGTGAAAAAGGAAATATCCTCACATAATAACTACAGAGAAGCTTTCTGAGAGATTGCTTTCTGATGTGTGACTTCATCACACAGAGTTCCACCCTTCCCTTCTTGGAACAGTTTGCTAACACTGTTGACGTGGATTCTGCAAAGGTATATTTGGGAGCTCATTGGGGCTCTGGTGAAAAAGGAAATATCCTCACATAATAACTAAAGAGCAGCTTTCTGAGAAACTGCACTGCCATGGGTGAATTCAACTCACAGAGTTACACGTTTCTCTTCAGTGATCAGTTTGTTAACAGAGTTTTCTGGAAATCTGTAATTAGATACTTCATAGCGCAATGAAACTTAAGGTGACAAAGGAAACATCCACAGATGAAAACTAGAAAGAAGCTTTCGTAGAAACTTCTTAGTGATGTGTGAATTCATCTCACAGAGTTACACTTATGTTTCGTGGAGCAGTCCATTAACACAGTCTTTGAGGATCCTGAGAAGGGCTTCCTTGGATCGCATTGAGGCCTCGGCTGTTAAAGGAAATTTCATCCGTTCAAGACGTGAAAGAAGATTTCTGAGAAACTTCTTTCTGATCTGTGAGTTCATCTCACAGACTTATAATTTAGACTTCAGGAAGCAGTTTGCTAACACTATTTTCGTGGAAACTGGAAAGTGATATTTGTGAGCCCCTAGGGATCCATGGTGAAAAAGGAAATATCCTCACGTAATAACTACAGAGAAGCTTTCTGAGAGATTGCTTTCTGATGTGTGACTTCATCACACAGAGTTCCACCCTTCCCTTCTTGGAAAAGATTGCTAACACTGTTGTCGTGGATTGTGCAAAGGTGTATTTGGGAGCTCATTTAGGGCTCTGGTGAAAAAGGAAATATCCTCACATAATAACTAAAGAGCAGCTTTCTGAGAAACTGCATTGCCATGTGTGAATGCAACTCACAGAGTTACACGTTTCTCTTCAGTGATCAGTTTGTTAACACAGTTTTCTGGAAATCTGCAATTAGATACTTCATAGCGCAATGAAACTGACGGTGACAAAGGAAACATCCACAGATGAAAACTAGAAAGAAGCTTTCTCAGAATCTTCTTGGTGATGTGTGAATTCATCTCACAGAGTTACACTTATGTTTCGTGGAGGAGTCCATTAACACTGTCTTTGAGGAACCTGAGAAGGGCTTCCTTGGATCGCATTGAGGCCTACGCTGATAAAGGAAATTTCATTCGTTTAAAACGTAAAAGAAGCTTTCTGAGAAACTTCTTTCTGATCTGTGAGTTCATCTCACAGACCTATAATTTCGACTTCAGGAAGCAGTTTGCTAACACTCTTTTCGTGGAAACTGGAAAGTGATATTTGAGAGCCCACAGGGAACCATGGTGAAAAAGGAAATATCCTCACATAATAACTACAGAGAAGCTTTCTGAGAGATTGCTTTCTGATGTGTGACTTCATCACACAGAGTTCCACCCTTCCCTTCTTGGAAAAGATTGCTAACACTGTTGTCGTGGATTGTGCAAAGGTGTATTTGGGAGCTCATTTAGGGCTCTGGTGAAAAAGGAAATATCCTCACATAATAACTAAAGAGCAGCTTTCTGAGAAACTGCATTGCCATGTGTGAATGCAACTCACAGAGTTACACGTTTCTCTTCAGTGATCAGTTTGTTAACACAGTTTTCTGGAAATCTGCAATTAGATACTTCATAGCGCAATGAACCTTACGTTGACAAAGGAAACATAGCCAGATGAAAACTAGAAAGAAGCTTTCTTAATAACTTCTTGGTGCTGTGTGAATTCATATCACAGAGTTACACATATGTTTCGTGGAGCAGTCCATTAACACTGTCTTTGAGGAACCTGAGAAGGGCTTCCTGGATTGCATTGAGGCCTACGCTGATAAAGGAAATTTCATCCGTTCAAAACGTGAAAGAAGTTTTTCTGAGAAACTTCTTTCTGATCTGGGAGTTCATCTCACAGAATAATAATTTCGACTTCAAGAAGCAGTTTGCTAACACTCTTTTCGTCGAAACTGGGAAGTGATATTTGGGAGTCCCTAGGGACCCATGGTGATAAAGGAAATATCCTCACATACTAACTACACAGAAGCTTTCTGAGAGATGGCTTTCTGATGTGTGACTTCATCACACAGAGTTCCACCCTTACTTTCTTGAACAGTTTGCTAACACTGTTGTTGTGGATTCTGGAAAGGTTTATTATTGAGCTCATTGAGGGCTCTGGTGAAAAAGGAAATATGCTCATATTATAACTAAAGAGCAGCTTTCTGAGAAACTGCACTGACATGTGTGAATGCAACTCACAGAGTTACAGGTTTCTCTTCAGTGATCAGTTTGTTAACACAGTTTTCTGGAAATCTGCAATTAGATACTTCATAGCGCAATGAACCTTACGGTGACAAAGGAAACATCCACAGATGAAAACTAGAAAGAAGCTTTCTTACAAACTTCTTGGTGATGTGTGAATTCATCTCACAGAGTTACACTTATGTTTCGTGGAGCAGTCCATTAACACTGTCTTTGAGGAACCTGAGAAGGGCTTCCATGGATCGCATTGAGGCCTGCGCTGATAAAGGAAATTTCATCTGTTCAAAAGGTGAAAGAAGCTTTCTGAGAAACTTCTTTCTGATCTGTGAGTTCATCTCACAGACTTATAATTTAGACATCAGGAAGCAGTTTGTTAACACTCTTTTCGTGGAAACTGGAAAGTGATATTTGTGAGCCCCTAGGGATCCATGGTGAAAAAGGAAATATCCTCACATAATAACTACAGAGAAGCTTTCTGAGAGATTGCTTTCTGATGTGTGACTTCATCACACAGAGTTCCACCCTTCCCTTCTTGGAACAGTTTGCTAACACTGTTCTCGTGGATTCTGGAAAAGTTTATTAGGGAGCTCATTGAGGGCTCTGGTGAAAAAGGAAATATCCTCACATAATAACTAAAGAGCAGCTTTCTGAGAAACTGAATTGCCATGTGTGAATGCAACTCACAGAGTTACACGTTTTCTCTTCAGTGATCAGTTTGTTAACACAGTTTTCTGGAAATCTGCAATTAGATACTTCATAGCGCAATGAACCTTACGGTGAGAAAGGAAACATCCACAGATGAAAAGTAGAAAGAAGCTTTCTTAGACACCTCTTGGTTATATGTGAATTCATCTCACAGAGTTACACTTATGTTTCGTGGAGCAGTCCATTAACACTGTCTTTGAGGAACCTGAGAAGGGCTTCCTGGATTGCATTGAGGCCTACGCTGATAAAGGAAATTTCATCCGTTCAAAACGTGAAAGAAGTTTTCTGAGAAACTTCTTTCTGATCTGGGAGTTCATCTCACAGAATAATAATTTCGACTTCAAGAAGCAGTTTGCTAACACTCTTTTCGTGGAAACTGGGAAGTGATATTTGGGAGTCCCTAGGGACCCATGGTGATAAAGGAAATATCCTCACATACTAACTACACAGAAGCTTTCTGAGAGATGGCTTTCTGATGTGTGACTTCATCACACAGAGTTCCACCCTTACTTTCTTGAACAGTTTGCTAACACTGTTGTTGTGGATTCTGGAAAGGTTTATTATTGAGCTCATTGAGGGCTCTGGTGAAAAAGGAAATATGCTCATATTATAACTAAAGAGCAGCTTTCTGAGAAACTGCACTGACATGTGTGAATGCAACTCACAGAGTTACAGGTTTCTCTTCAGTGATCAGTTTGTTAACACTGTTTTCTGGAAATCTGCAATTAGATACTTCGTAGCGCAATGAACCTTACGGTGACAAAGGAAACATCCACAAATGAAAACTAGAAAGAAGCTTTTTAGAAACTTCTTGGTTATGTGTGAAATCATTTCACAGAGTTACACTTATGTATCGTGGAGCAGTCCATTCCCACTCTCTTTGAGGAACCTGAGAAGGGCTTCCTTGGATCGCATTGAGGCCTACGCTGATAAAGGAAATTTCATCCGTTCAATACGTGAAAGAAGCTTTCTGAGAAACTTCTTTCTGATCTGTGAGTTCATCTCACAGACTTATAATTTAGACTTCAGGAAGCAGTTTGCTAACACTCTTTTTGTGGAAACTGGAAAGTGATATTTGGGAGCCCATAGGGACCCATGGTGAAAAAGGAAATATCCTCACATAATAACTACAGAGAAGCTTTCTGAGAGATTGCTTTCTGATGCGTGACTTTATCACACAGAGTTCCACCCTTCCCTTCTGGGAACAGTGTGCTAACCCTGTTGTCGATGATTCTGCAAAGGTATATTTGGGAGCTCAATGAGGGCTCTGGTGAAAAAGGAAGTATCCTCACGTAATAACTGAAGAGCAGCTTTCTGAGAAACTGCACTGCCATGTGTGAATGCAACTCACAGAGTTACACGTTTCTCTTCAGTGATCAGTTTGTTAACACAGTTTTCTGGAAATCTGCAATTAGATATTTCATAGCGCAATGAAACTTACGGTGACAAAGGAAGCATCCACAGATGAAAACTAGAAAGAAGCTTTCTTAGAAACTACTTGGTGATGTGTGAATTTATCTCACAGTGTTACACTTATGTATCGTGGAGCAGTCCATTAACACTGTCTTTGAGGAACCTTAAGAGGGCTTCCTTGAATCGCATTGAGGCCTACGCTGATAAAGGAATTATCATCCGTTCAAAACGTGAAAGAAGCTTTCTGAGAAACTTCTTTCTGATCTGTGAGTTCATCTCCCAGACTTGTAATTTAGACTTCAGGAAGCACTTTGCTAACAATCTTTTCGTGCAAACTGGAAAGTGATATTTGGGAGCCCATAGGGACCCATGGTGAAAAAGGAAATATCCTCACATAATAACTACAGAGAAGCTTTCTGAGAGATTGCTTTCTGATGTGTGACTTCATCACACTGAGTTCCACCCTTCCCTTCTTGGAACAGTGTGCTAACACTGTTGTCGTGGATTCTGCAAAGGTATATTTGGGAGCTCATTGAGGGCTCTGGTGAAAAAGGAAAAATCCTCACATTATAACTAAAGAGCAGCTTTCTGAGAAACTGCACTGCCAAGTGTGAATGCAACTCACAGAGTTACACGTTTCTCTTCAGTGATCAGTTTGTTAACACAGTTTTATGGAAATCTGCAATTAGATACTTCATAGAGCAAAGAAACTTACGGTGACAAAGGAAACATCCACAGATGAAAACTAGAAAGAAGCTTTCTTAGAAACTTCTTAGTGATGTGTGAATTCATCTCACAGAGTTACACTTATGTTTCGTGGAGCAGTCCATTAACACTGTCTTTGAGGAACCTGAGAAGGGCTTCCTTGGATCGCATTGAGGCCTACGCTGATAAAGGAAATTTCATCCGTTCAAAACGTGGAAGAAGCTTTCTGAGAAACTTCTTTGTGGTCTGTGAGTTCATATCAATGACTTATCATTTCGACTTCAGGAAGTAGTTTGCTAACACTCTTTTCGTCGAAACTGGAAAATGATATTTGGGAGCCCATAGGGACCCATGGTGAAAAAGGAAATATCCTCACATAATAATTACAGAGAAGTTTTCTGAAAGATTGCTTTCTGATGTGTGACTTCATCACACAGAGTTCCACCGTTCCCTTCTTGGAACAGTTTGCTAACACTGTTGTCGTGAATTCTGCAAAGGTATATTTGGGAGCTCCTTGAGGGCTCTGGAGAAAAAGGAAATATCCTCACATAATAACTAAAGAGCAGCTTTCTGAGAAACTTCACTGCCATGTGTGAATGCAACTCACAGATTTACACGTTTCACTTCAGTGATCAGTTTGTTAACACCGTTTTATGGAAATCTGCAATTAGATACTTCATAGCGCAATGTATCTTACGGTGAC
>NC_044550.1:133532901-133539613 GCF_007565055.1 Rhinopithecus roxellana
CCTTCTTGGAACAGTTTGCTAACACTGTTGTCCTGGATTCTGCAAAGTGATATTTGGGAGCTCATTGAGGGCTATGGTGAAAAAGCAAATATCCTCCCATAATAACTGGAGAGAAGCTCTCTGAGAAACTGCATTGCCATGTGTGAATGCAACTCACAGAGTTACACGTTTCTCTTCAGTGATCAGTTTGCTAACACAGTTTTCTAGAAATCTGCAATTAGATACTTCATAGCGCAATGAAGCTTACGGTGACAAAGGAAATATACTCAGTGAAAACTAGAAAGAAGCTTTCTTAGAAACTTCTTGGTGATGTGTGAATTCATCTCACAGAGTTACACTTATGTTTCGTGGAGCAGTCCATTAACACTGTCTTTGAGGAAACTGAGAAGGGCTTCTTTGGATCGCATTGAGGCCTACGCTGAAAAGGAAATTTCATCCGTTCAAAACGTGAAAGAAGCTTTCTGAGAAACTTCTTTCTTGATCTGTGAGTTCATCTCACAGACTTATAACTTAAACCTCAGGAAGCAGTTTGCTATCACTCTTTTCGTGGAATCTTTAAAGTGATACTTGGGAGCCCATAGGGGCCCATGGTGAAAAAGGAAATCTCCTCACATAATAACTAGAGAGAAGCTTTCTAGAGATTGCTTTCTGATGTGTGACTTCATCTCACAGAGTTCCACCCTTCCCTTCTTGGAACAGTTTGCTAACACTGTTGTCCTGGATTCTGCAAAGTGATATTTGGGAGCTCATTGAGGGCTATGGTGAAAAAGCAAATATCCTCCCATAATAACTGGAGAGAAGCTCTCTGAGAAACTGCATTGCCATGTGTGAATGCAACTCACAGAGTTACACGTTTCTCTTCAGTGATCAGTTTGCTAACACAGTTTTCTAGAAATCTGCAATTAGATACTTCATAGCGCAATGAAGCTTACGGTGACAAAGGAAATATACTCAGTGGAAAACTAGAAAGAAGCTTTCTTAGAAACTTCTTGGTGATGTGTGAATTCATCTCACAGAGTTACACTTATGTTTCGTGGAGCAGTCCATTAACACTGTCTTTGAGGAAACTGAGAAGGGCTTTTTGGATCGCATTGAGGCCTACGCTGAAAAGGAAATTTCATCCGTTCAAAACGTGAAAGAAGCTTTCTGAGAAACTTCTTTCTGATCTGTGAGTTCATCTCACAGACTTATAACTTAAACCTCAGGAAGCAGTTTGCTATCACTCTTTTCGTGGAATCTTTAAAGTGATACTTGGGAGCCCATAGGGGCCCATGGTGAAAAAGGAAATCTCACATAATAACTAGAGAGAAGCTTTCTAGAGATTGCTTCTGATGTGTGACTTCATCTCACAGAGTTCCACCCTTCCCTTCTTGGAACAGTTTGCTAACACTGTTGTCCTGGATTCTGCAAAGTGATATTTGGGAGCTCATTGAGGGCTATGGTGAAAAAGCAAATATCCTCCCATAATAACTGGAGAGAAGCTCTCTGAGAAACTGCATTGCCATGTGTGAATGCAACTCACAGAGTTACACGTTTCTCTTCAGTGATCAGTTTGCTAACACAGTTTTCTAGAAATCTGCAATTAGATACTTCATAGCGCAATGAAGCTTACGGTGACAAAGGAAATATACTCAGTGGAAAACTAGAAAGAAGCTTTCTTAGAAACTTCTTGGTGATGTGTGAATTCATCTCACAGAGTTACACTTATGTTTCGTGGAGCAGTCCATTAACACTGTCTTTGAGGAAACTGAGAAGGGCTTCTTTGGATCGCATTGAGGCCTACGCTGATAAAGGAAATTTCATCCGTTCAAAACGTGAAAGAAGCTTTCTGAGAAACTTCTTTCTGATCTGTGAGTTCATCTCACAGACTTATAACTTAAACCTCAGGAAGCAGTTTGCTATCACTCTTTTCGTGGAATCTTTAAAGTGATACTTGGGAGCCCATAGGGGCCCATGGTGAAAAAGGAAATCTCCTCACATAATAACTAGAGAGAAGCTTTCTAGAGATTGCTTTCTGATGTGTGACTTCATCTCACAGAGTTCCACCCTTCCCTTCTTGGAACAGTTTGCTAACACTGTTGTCCTGGATTCTGCAAAGTGATATTTGGGAGCTCATTGAGGGCTATGGTGAAAAAGCAAATATCCTCCCATAATAACTGGAGAGAAGCTCTCTGAGAAACTGCATTGCCATGTGTGAATGCAACTCACAGAGTTACACGTTTCTCTTCAGTGATCAGTTTGCTAACACAGTTTTCTAGAAATCTGCATTAGATACTTCATAGCGCAATGAAGCTTACGGTGACAAAGGAAATATACTCAGTGGAAAACTAGAAAGAAGCTTTCTTAGAAACTTCTTGGTGATGTGTGAATTCATCTCACAGAGTTACACTTATGTTTCGTGGAGCAGTCCATTAACACTGTCTTTGAGGGAAACTGAGAAGGGCTTCTTTGGATCGCATTGAGGCCTACGCTGAAAAGGAAATTTCATCCGTTCAAAACGTGAAAGAAGCTTTCTGAGAAACTTCTTTCTGATCTGTGAGTTCATCTCACAGACTTATAACTTAAACCTCAGGAAGCAGTTTGCTATCACTTTTCGTGGAATCTTTAAAGTGATACTTGGGAGCCCATAGGGGCCCATGGTGAAAAAAAAATCTCCTCACATAATAACTAGAGAGAAGCTTTCTAGAGATTGCTTTCTGATGTGACTTCATCTCACAGAGTTCCACCCTTCCCTTCTTGGAACAGTTTGCTAACACTGTTGTCCTGGATTCTGCAAAGTGATATTTGGGAGCTCATTGAGGGCTATGGTGAAAAAGCAAATATCCTCCCATAATAACTGGAGAGAAGCTCTCTGAGAAACTGCATTGCCATGTGTGAATGCAACTCACAGAGTTACACGTTTCTCTTCAGTGATCAGTTTGCTAACACAGTTTTCTAGAAATCTGCAATTAGACTTCATAGCGCAATGAAGCTTACGGTGACAAAGGAAATATACTCAGTGGAAAACTAGAAAGAAGCTTTCTTAGAAACTTCTTGGTGATGTGTGAATTCATCTCACAGAGTTACACTTATGTTTCGTGGAGCAGTCATTAACACTGTCTTTGAGGAAACTGAGAAGGGCTTCTTTGGATCGCATTGAGGCCTACGCTGAAAGGAAATTTCATCCGTTCAAAACGTGAAAGAAGCTTTCTGAGAAACTTCTTTCTGATCTGTGAGTTCATCTCACAGACTTATAACTTAAACCTCAGGAAGCAGTTTGCTATCACTCTTTTCGTGGAATCTTTAAAGTGATACTTGGGAGCCCATAGGGGCCCATGGTGAAAAAGGAAATCTCCTCACATAATAACTAGAGAGAAGCTTTCTAGAGATTGCTTTCTGATGTGTGACTTCATCTCACAGAGTTCCACCCTTCCCTTCTTGGAACAGTTTGCTAACACTGTTGTCCTGGATTCTGCAAAGTGATATTTGGGAGCTCATTGAGGGCTATGGTGAAAAAGCAAATATCCTCCCATAATAACTGGAGAGAAGCTCTCTGAGAAACTGCATTGCCATGTGTGAATGCAACTCACAGAGTTACACGTTTCTCTTCAGTGATCAGTTTGCTAACACAGTTTTCTAGAAATCTGCAATTGATACTTCATAGCGCAATGAAGCTTACGGTGACAAAGGAAATATACTCAGTGAAAACTAGAAAGAAGCTTTCTTAGAAACTTCTTGGTGATGTGTGAATTCATCTCACAGAGTTACACTTATGTTTCGTGGAGCAGTCCATTAACACTGTCTTTGAGGAAACTGAGAAGGGCTTGTTTGATCGCATTGAGGCCTACGCTGACAAAGGAAATTTCATCCGTTCAAAACGTGAAAGAAGCTTTCTGAGAAACTTCTTTCTGATCTGTGAGTTCATCTCACAGACTTATAACTTAAACCTCAGGAAGCAGTTTGCTATCACTCTTTTCGTGGAATCTTTAAAGTGATACTTGGGAGCCCATAGGGGCCCATGGTGAAAAAGGAAATCTCTCTCATAATAAATAGAGAGAAGCTTTCTAGAGATTGTTCTGATGTGTGACTTCATCTCACAGAGTTCCACCTTCCCTTCTTGGAACAGTTTGCTAACACTGTTGTCCTGGATTCTGCAAAGTGATATTTGGGAGCTCATTGAGGGCTATGGTGAAAAAGCAAATATCCTCCCATAATAACTGGAGAGAAGCTCTCTGAGAAACTGCATTGCCATGTGTGAATGCAACTCACAGAGTTACACGTTTCTTTCCAGTGATCAGTTTGCTAACACAGTTTTCTAGAAATCTGCAATTAGATACTTCATAGCGCAATGAAGCTTACGGTGACAAAGGAAATATACTCAGTTGGAAAACTAGAAAGAAGCTTTCTTAGAAACTTCTTGGTGATGTGTGAATTCATCTCACAGAGTTACACTTATGTTTCGTGGAGCAGTTCCATTAACACTGTCTTTGAGGAAACTGAGAAGGGCTTCTTGGATCGCATTGAGGCCTACGCTGACAAAGGAAATTTCATCCGTTCAAAACGTGAAAGAAGCTTTCTGAGAAACTTCTTTCTGATCTGTGAGTTCATCTCACAGACTTATAACTTAAACCTCAGGAAGCAGTTTGCTATCACTCTTTCGTGGAATCTTTAAAGTGATACTTGGGAGCCCATAGGGGCCCATGGTGAAAAAGGAAATCTCCTCACATAATAACTAGAGAGAAGCTTTCTAGAGATTGCTTTCTGATGTGTGACTTCATCTCACAGAGTTCCACCCTTCCCTTCTTGGAACAGTTTGCTAACACTGTTGTCCTGGATTCTGCAAAGTGATATTTGGGAGCTCATTGAGGGCTATGGTGAAAAAGCAAATATCCTCCATAATAACTGGAGAGAAGCTCTCTGAGAAACTGCATTGCCATGTGTGAATGCAACTCACAGAGTTACACGTTTCTCTTCAGTGATCAGTTTGCTAACACAGTTTTCTAGAAATCTGCAATTAGATACTTCATAGCGCAATGAAGCTTACGGTGACAAAGGAAATTACTCAGTGGAAAACTAGAAAGAGCTTCTTAGAAACTTCTTGGTGATGTGTGAATTCATCTCACAGAGTTACATTATGTTTCGTGGAGCAGTCCATTAACACTGTCTTTGAGGAAACTGAGAAGGGCTTCTTTGGATCGCATGAGGCCTACGCTGAGAAAGGAAATTTCATCCGTTCAAAACGTGAAAGAAGCTTCTGAGAACTTCTTTCTGATCTGTGAGTTCATCTCAAGACTTATAACTTAAACCTCAGGAAGCAGTTTGCTTCACTCTTTTCGTGGAATCTTTAAAGTGATACTTGGGAGCCCATAGGGGCCCATGGTGAAAAAAGGCATCTCCTCAATAATAACTAGAGAGAAGCTTTCTAGAGATTGCTTTCTGATGTGTGACTTCATCTCACAGAGTTCCACCCTTCCCTTCTTGGAACAGTTTGCTAACACTGTTGTCCTGGATTCTGCAAAGTGATATTTGGGAGCTCATTGAGGGCTATGGTGAAAAAGCAAATATCCTCCCATAATAACTGGAGAGAAGCTCTCTGAGAAACTGCATTGCCATGTGTGAATGCAACTCACAGAGTTACACGTTTCTCTTCGTGATCAGTTTGCTAACACAGTTTTCTAGAATCTGCAATTAGATATTCATAGAATGAGCTTACGGTGACAAAGGAAATATACTCAGTGTGAAAACTAGAAAGAAGCTTTCTTAGAAACTTCTTGGTGATGTGTGAATTCATCTCACAGAGTTACACTTTGTTTGTGGAGCAGTCCATTAACACTGTCTTTGAGGAAACTGAGAAGGGCTTCTTTGGATCGCATTGAGGCCTACGCTGACAAAGGAAATTTCATCCGTTCAAAACGTGAAAGAAGCTTTCTGAGAAACTTCTTTCTGATCTGTGAGTTCATCTCACAGACTTATAACTTAAACCTCAGGAAGCAGTTTGCTATCACTCTTTTCGTGGAATCTTTAAAGTGATACTTGGGAGCCCATAGGGGCCCATGTGAAAAAGGAAATCCTCACATAATAACTAGAGAGAAGCTTTCTAGAGATTGCTTTCTGATGTGTGACTTCATCTCACAGAGTTCACCTTCCCTTCTTGGAACAGTTTGCTAACACTGTTGTCCTGGATTCTGCAAAGTGATATTTGGGAGCTCATTGAGGGCTATGGTGAAAAAGCAAATATCCTCCCATAATAACTGGAGAGAAGCTCTCTGAGAAACTGCATTGCCATGTGTGAATGCAACTCACAGAGTTACACGTTTCTCTTCAGTGATCAGTTGCTAACACAGTTTTCTAGAAATCTGCAATTAGATACTTCATAGCGCAATGAAGCTTACGGTGACAAGGAAATATACTCAGTGGAAAACTAGAAAGAAGCTTTCTTAGAAACTTCTTGGTGATGTGTGAATTCATCTCACAGAGTTACACTTATGTTTCGTGGAGCAGTCCATTAACACTGTCTTTGAGGAAACTGAGAAGGGCTTCTTTGGATCGCATTGAGGCCTACGCTGACAAAGGAAATTTCATCCGTTCAAAACGTGAAAGAAGCTTTCTGAGAACTTCTTTCTGATCTGTGAGTTCATCTCACAGACTTATAACTTAAACCTCAGGAAGCAGTTTGCTATCACTCTTTTCGTGGAATCTTTAAAGTGATACTTGGGAGCCCATAGGGGCCCAT
>NC_044550.1:133539713-133706965 GCF_007565055.1 Rhinopithecus roxellana
GCAGTTTCTCAGAAATCTGCTCTTTAGTTATTATGTGAGGATATTTCCTTTTTCACCAGAGCCCTCAATGAGCTCCCAAATATCCCTTTGCAGAATCCACGACAACATGTTAGCAAACTGTTCCAAGAAGGGAAGGGTGGAAGTCTGTGTGATGAAGTCACACATCAGAAAGCAATCTCACAGAAAGCTTCTCTGTAGTTATTATGTGAGGCTATTACCTTTTTCACCATGGGTCACTAAGGGCTCCCAAATATCACTTTCCAGTTTCCACGAAAAGACTGTTAGCAAACTGCTTCCTGAATCTAAATTATAATCTGTGAGATGAACTCACGATCATAAGATGTTTCTCAGAAAGCTTCTTTCACGTTTTGAACGGATGAAATTTCCTTTATCAGCGTAGGCCTCAATGCGATCCAAGGAAGCCCTTCTCATTTCCTCAAAGACAGTGTCAATGGACTGCTCCACGAAACATAAGTGTAACTCTGTGAGATGAATTCACACATCACCAAGAAGTGTTAGAAAGCTTCTTTCTAGTTTTCATCTGTGGATGTTTCCTTTGTCACCGTAATTTTCATCGCGCTATGAAGTATCTAATTGCAGATTTCCAGAAAACTGTGTTAACAACGGATCACTGAAGAGAAACGTGTAACTGTGTGAGTTGCATTCACACATGGCAGTGCAGCTTCTCAGAAAGCTGTTCTTTAGTTATTAGGGGAGGATATTTCCTTTTCACCAGAGCCCTCAATGAGCTCCCAAATATACTTTTGAAAAATACACGACAACAGTGTTAGCAAACTGTTCCAAGAAGGGAAGGGTGGAACTCTGTGTGATGAAGTCACACATCAGAAAGCAATCTCTCAGAAAGCTTCTCTGTAGTTATTATGTGAGGATATTTCCTTTTTCACCATGGGTCCCTATGGTCTCCCAAATATCACTTTCCAGTTCCACGAAAAGAGTGTTAGCAAACTGCTTCCTGAAGTCTAAATTATAAGTCTGTGAGATGAACTCACAGATCAGAAAGAAGTTTCTCAGAAAGCTTCTTTCACGTTTTGAACGGATGAAATTTCCTTTATCAGCGTAGGCCTCAATGCGATCCAAGGAAGCCCTTCTCAGGTTCCTCAAAGACAGTGTTAATGGACTGCTCCACGAAACATAAATGTAACTCTGTGAGATGAATTCACACATCACCAAGAAGTTTGTAAAAAAGCTTCTTTCTCGTTTTCATGTGTGCATGTTTGCTTGGTCACCGTAAGTTTCATTGCGCTATGAAGTATCTAATTGCAGATTTCCAGAAAACTGTGTTAACAAACTGATCACTGAAGAGAAACGTGTAACTCTGTGAGTTGCATTCACACATGGCAGTGCAGTTTCTCAGTAAGCTGCTCTTTAGTTATTATGTGAGGATATTTCCTTTTTCACCAGAGAACTCAATGAGCTCCCAAATATACCTTTGCAGAATCCACGACAACAGTGTTAGCAAACTGTTCCAAGAAGGGAAGGGTGGAACTCTGTGTGATGAAGTCAAACATCAGAAAGGAATCTTTCAGAAAGCTTCTCCGTAGTTATTATGTGAGGATATTTCCTTTGTCACCATGGGTCCCTAAGGGCTCCCAATTATCACTTTCCAGTTTCCACGAAAGAGTGTTAGCAAACTGCTACCTGAAGTCTAAATTATAAGTCTGTAAGATGAACTCAGAAATCAGAAAAAAGTTCTCAGAAAGCTACTTTCACGTTCTAAACGGAAGCAATGTCCTTTATCAGCGTAGGACGCAGTGCGATCCAAAGAAGCCCTTCTCAGGTTCCTCAAAGACAGTGTTAATGGACTGCTCCACGAAACATAAGTGAAACTCTGTGAGATGAATTCACACATCAACAAGAAGTTTCTAGGAAAGCTTCTTTCTAGTTTTCATGTGTGGATGTTTCCTTGGTCACTGTAAGAATCTTTGTGCTATGAAATATCTTATTGCAGATTTCCAGAAAACTGTGTTAACAAACTGATCACTGAAGAGAAACGTGTAACTCTGTGAGTCGCATTCACACATGGCAGTGCAGTTTCTCAGAAAGCTGCTCTTTAGTTATTATGTGAGAATATTTCCTTTTTCACCAGAGCCCTCAAAGAGCTCACAATATACCTTTGCAGAATCCACGACAACAGTGTTAGCAAACTGTTCCAAGAAGGGAAGGGTGGAACTCTGTGTGATGAAGTCACCCATCAGAAAGCAATCTCTCAGAAAGCTTCTCTGTAGTTATTATGTGAGGATATTTCCTTTTTCACCATGGGTCCCTATGGGCTCCCAAATATCACTTTCCAGATTCCACGAAAAGAGTGTTAGCAAACTGCTTCCTGAAGTCTAAATTATAAGTCTGTGATATGAACTCACAGATGAGACAGAAGTTTCTCAGAAAGCTTCTTTCACGTTTTGAACGGATGAAATTTCCTTTATCAGCGTTAGGCCTCAATTCGTTCCAAGGAAGCCCTTCTCAGTTTCCTCAAAGACAGTGTTTATGGATTGCTCCACGAAACATAAGTGTTTCCCTGTGAGATGAATTCACACATCACCAAGATGTTTCTAAGAAAGCTTCTTTCTAGTTTTCATCTGTGGATGTTTCCTTTGTCACCGTATGTTTCATTGCGCTATGAAGTATCTAATTGCAGATTTCCAGAAAACTGTGTTAACAAACTCATCACTGAAGTGAAACGTGTAACTCTGTGAGTGCATTCACACATGGCAGTGCAGTTTCTCAGAAAGCTCCTCTTTAGTTATTATGTGAGGATATTTCCTTTTTCACCAGAGCCCTCAATGAGCTCCCAAATATACCTTTGCAGAATCCACGACAACAGTGTTAGCAAACTGTTCCAAGACGGGAAGGGTGGAACTCTGTATGATGAAGTCACACATCAGAAAGCAATCTCTCAGAAAGCTTCTCTGTAGTTATTATGTGAGGATATTTCCTTTTTCACCATGGGTCCCTAAGGGCTCCCAAATATCACTTTCCAGTTTCCACGAAAAGAGTGTTAGCAACTGCTTCCTGAAGTTTAAATTATAAGTCTGTGAGATGAACTCACAGATCAGAAAGAAGTTTCTCACAAACCTTCTTTCACGTTTTGAACGGATGAAATTTCCTTCATCAGAGTAGGCCTCAATGCGTTCCAAGGAAGCCCTTCTTAGGTTCCTCAAAGACAGTGTTAATGGACTGCTCCACGAAACATAAGTGTAACTCTGTGAGATGAATTCACACATCAAGAAGAAGTTTCTAAGAAAGCCTCTTTCTAGTTTTCATCTGTGGATGATTCCTTTGTCACCGTAAGTTTCATTGCGCTATGAAGTGTCTAATTGCAGATTTCCAGAAAACTGTGTTAACAAACTGATCACTGAAGAGAAAGGTGTAACGCTGTGAGTTGCATTCACACATGGCAGTGCAGTTTCTCAGATAGCTGCTCCTTAGTTATTAGTTGAGGATATTTCCTTTTTCACCAGAGCCTTCTATGAGCTCCCAAACATACCTTTGCAGAATCCACGACAACAGTGTTAGCAAACTGTTCCAAGAAGGGAAGGGTGGAACTCTGTGTGATGAAGTCACACATCAGAAAGCAATCTCTCCGAAAGCTTCTCTGTAGTTATTATGTGAGGATATTTCCTTTTTCACCATGGGTCTCTATGGGTTCCCTAATATCACTTTCCATTTTCCAAGAAAAGAGTTTTAGCAAACTGCTTCCTGAAGTCGAAATTATAAGTCTGTTTGATGAACTCACAGATCAGATAGAAGTTTCTCAGAAAATTTCTTTCACGTTATGAACGGATGAAATTTCCTTTATCAGTGTAGGCATCAATGCGATCCAAGGAAGCCCTTCTCAGGTTTCTAAAAGACAGTGTTAATGGACTGCTCCACGAAACATAAGTGTAACTCTGTGAGATGAATTCACACATCACCAGGAAGTTTCTAAGAATGCTTGTTTCTAGTTTTCATCTGTGGATTTTTCCTTTGTCACCATAAGTTTCATTGCGCTATGAAGTATCTAATTGCAGATTTCCAGAAAATTGTGTTATCAAACTGATCACTGAAGAGAAACGTGTAACTCTGTGAGTTGCATTCACACATGGCAATGCAGTTTCTCAGAAAACTGCTCTTTAGTTATTATGTGAGGATATTTCCTTTTTCACCAGAGCCCTCAATGGGTTCCCAAATATATCTTTGCAGAAACCACGACAACAGTGTTAGCAAACTTTTCCAAGAAGGGAAGGGTGGAACTCTGTGTGATGAAGTCACACATCAGAAAGGAATCTCTCAGAAAGCCTCTCTGTAGTTATTATGTGAGGATATTTCCTTTTTCACCATGGGTCCCTGTGGGCTCCCAAATATCACTTTCCAGTTTCCACGAAAAGAGTGTTAGAAAACGGCTTCCTGAAGTCTAAATTATAAGTCGGTGAGATGAACACAGAGATCAGAAAGAAGTTTCTCAGAAAGCTTCTTTCACGTTTTGAACTGATGATATTTCCTGCATCAGCGTAGGCCTCAATGCGATCCATGGAAGCCCTTCTCAGGTCCTCAAAGACAGTGTTAATGGACTGCTCCACGAAACATAAGTGTAACTCTGTGAGATGAATTCACACATCACCAAGAAGTTTCTAAGAAAGCTTTTTTCTAGTTTTCATTTGTGGATGTTTCCTTTGTCACCGTAAGGATCATTGCGCTGTGAAGTATCTAATTGCAGATTTCCAGAAAACTGTGTTAACAAACTGATCACTGAAGAGAAACGTGTAACTCTGTGAGTTGCATTCAAACATGGCAATTCAGTTTCTCAGAAAGCTGCTCTTTAGTTATTATGTGAGGATATTTCCTTTTTCACCAGAGCCCTCAATGAGCTCCCAAATATACCTTTGCAGAATCCACGACAACAGTGTTAGCAAACTGTTCCAAGAAGGGAAGGGTGGAACTCTGTGTGATGAAGTCACACATCAGAAAGCAATCTCTCAGAAAGCTTCTCTGTAGTTATTATGTGAGGATATTTCCTTTATCACCAAGGGTCCCTATGGGCTCCCAAATATCACTTTCCAGTTTCCTCGAAAAGAGTGTTAGCAAACTGCTTCCTGAAATCTAAATTATAATCTTTGTGATGAACTCACAGATCACAAAGAAGTTTCTCAGAAAGCTTCTTTCACGTTTTGAACGGATGAAATTGCCTTTATCAGCTTACGCCTCAATGCAATCCGGGAATCCCTTCTCAGGTTCCTCAAAGACAGTGTTAATGGACTGCTCCACGAAACATAAGTGTAACTCTGTGAGATGAATTCACACATCACCAAGAAGTTTCTAAGAAAGCTTCTTTCTAGTTTTCATCTGTGGATGTTTCCTTTGTCACCGTAAGTTTCATCGCGCTATGAAGTATCTAATTGCAGATTTTCAGAAAACTGTGTTAACAAACTGATTACTGAAGAGAAACGTGTAACTCTGTGAGTTACATTCACACATGGCAGTGCAGTTTTTCAGAAAGCTGCTCTTTAGTTATTATGTGAAGATATTTCCTTTTTCACCAGAGCCCTCAATGAGCTCCCAAATATACCTTTGCAGAATCCACGACAACAGTGTTAGCAAACTGTTCCAAGAAGGGAAGGGTGGAATCTGTGTGATGAAGTCACACATCAGAAAACAATCTCTCAGAAAGCTTCTCTGTAGTTATTATGTGAGGATATTTCCTTTTTCACCATGGGTCCCTATAGGCTCCCAAATATCACTTTCCAGTTTCCACGAAAGGAGTGTTAGCAAAGTGCTTCCTGAAGTCTAAATTATAAGTCTGTGAGATGAACTCACAGATCAGAAAAAAGTTTTTCAGAAAGCTTCTTTCACGTTTTGAACGGATGAAATTTCCTTTATCAGAGGGCTCAATGCAATCAAGGAAGCCCTTCTCAGGTTCCTCAAAGACAGCGTTAACGGACTGCTCCACGAAACATAAGTGTAACTCTGTGAGATGAATTCACACATCACCAAGAAGTTTCTAAGAAAGCTTCTTTCTAGTTTTCATCTGTGGATGTTTCCTAGGTCACCGTAAGTTTCATCGCGCTATGAAGTATCTAATTGCAGATTTCCAGAAAACTGTGTTAACAAACTGCTCACTGAAGAGAAACGTGTAACTCTGTGAGTTACATTCACACATGGCAGTGCAGTTTCTCAGAAAGCTGCTCTTTAGTTATTATGTGAAGATATTTCCTTTTTCACCAGAGCCCTCAATGAGCTCCCAAATATACATTTGCAGATTCCACGACAACAGTGTTTCCAAACTGTTCCAAGAAGGGAAGGTGGGAACTCTGTGTGAGGAAGTCACACATCAGAAAGCAATCTCTCAGAAAGCTTCTCTGTAGTTATTATGTGAGGATATTACCTTTTTCACCCTGTGTCCCTATAGGCTCGCAAATATCACTTTCCAGTTTCCACGAAAAGTGTTTTAGCAAACTGCTTCCTGAAGTCTAAATTATATGTCTGTGGTATGAACTCACAGATGAGAAAGAAGATTCTCAGAAAGCTTCTTTCACGTTTTGAACGGATGAAATTTCCTTCATCAGCGTAGGCCTCAATGCGATCCAAGGAAGCCTTTCTCAGATTCCTCAACGACAGTGTTAATGCACTGCTCCACGAAACATAAGTGTAACTCTGTGAGATGAATTCACACATCACCAAGCAGTTTCTAAGAAAGCTTCTTTCTAGTTTTCATCTGTGGATGTTTCCTTTGTCACCGTAAGTTTCAACGCACTATGAAGTATCTAATTGCAGATTTCCAGAAAACTGTGTTAACAAACTGATCACTGAAGAGAAACGTGTAACTCTGTGAGTTGCATTCACACATGGCAATGCAGTTTTTCAGAAAGCTGCTCTTTACTTATTATGTAAGGATATTTCCTTTTTCACCAGAGCCCTCAATGAGCTCCCAAAGATACCTTTGCAGAATCCACGACAACAGTGTTAGCAAACTGTTCCAAGAACGGAATGGTGGAACTCTGTGTGATGAAGTCACACATCAGAAAGCAATCTCTCAGAAAGCTTCTCTGTAGTTATTATGTGAGGATATTTCCTTTTTCACCATGGGTCCCTATGGGCTCCCAAATATCACTTTCCAGTTTCCACGAAAAGAGTGTTAGCAAACTGCTTCCTGAAGTCTAAATTATAAGTCTGTGAGGTGAACTCACAGATCAGAAAGAAGTTTCTCAGAAAGCTTCTTTCACGTTTTGAACGGATGAAATTTCCTTCATCAGCGTAGGCCTCAATGCGATCCAAGGAAGCCCTTCTCATGTTCCTCAAAGACAGTGTTAATGGACTGCTCCTCAAAACATAACTGCAACTCTGTGAGATGAATTCACACATCACCAAGAAGTGTCTAAGAAAGCTTCTTTCTAGTTTTCATCTGTGGATGTTTCCTTTGTCACCGTAATTTTCATCGCGCTATGAAGTATCTAATTGCAGATTTCCAGAAAACTGTGTTAACAAACGGATCACTGAAGAGAAACGTGTAACTGTGTGAGTTGCATTCACACATGGCAGTGCAGCTTCTCAGAAAGCTGTTCTTTAGTTATTATGGGAGGATATTTCCTTTTTCACCAGAGCCCTCAATGAGCTCCCAAATATACTTTTGAAAAATACACGACAACAGTGTTAGCAAACTGTTCCAAGAAGGGAAGGGTGGAACTCTGTGTGATGAAGTCACACATCAGAAAGCAATCTCTCAGAAAGCTTCTCTGTAGTTATTATGTGAGGATATTTCCTTTTTCACCATGGGTCCCTATGGTCTCCCAAATATCACTTTCCAGTTTCCACGAAAAGAGTGTTAGCAAACTGCTTCCTGAAGTCTAAATTATAAGTCTGTGAGATGAACTCACAGATCAGAAAGAAGTTTCTCAGAAAGCTTCTTTCACGTTTTGAACGGATGAAATTTCCTTTATCAGCGTAGGCCTCAATGCGATCCAAGGAAGCCCTTCTCAGGTTCCTCAAAGACAGTGTTAATGGACTGCTCCACGAAACATAAGTGTAACTCTGTGAGATGAATTCACACATCACCAAGAAGTTTGTAAAAAAGCTTCTTTCTCGTTTTCATGTGTGCATGTTTGCCTTGGTCACCGTAAGTTTCATTGCGCTATGAAGTATCTAATTGCAGATTTCCAGAAAACTGTGTTAACAAACTGATCACTGAAGAGAAACGTGTAACTCTGTGAGTTGCATTCACACATGGCAGTGCAGTTTCTCAGTAAGCTGCTCTTTAGTTATTATGTGAGGATATTTCCTTTTTCACCAGAGACCTCAATGAGCTCCCAAATATACCTTTGCAGAATCCACGACAACAGTGTTAGCAAACTGTTCCAAGAAGGGAAGGGTGGAACTCTGTGTGATGAAGTCAAACATCAGAAAGGAATCTCTCAGAAAGCTTCTCCGTAGTTATTATGTGAGGATATTTCCTTTGTCACCATGGGTCCCTAAGGGCTCCCAATTATCACTTTCCAGTTTCCACGAAAAGAGTGTTAGCAAACTGCTACCTGAAGTCTAAATTATAAGTCTGTAAGATGAACTCAGAATCAGAAAAAGTTTCTCAGAAAGCTACTTTCACGTTCTAAACGGAAGCAATGTCCTTTATCAGCGTAGGACGCAGTGCGATCCAAGAAGCCCTTCTCAGGTTCCTCAAAGACAGTGTTAATGGACTGCTCCACGAAACATAAGTGAAACTCTGTGAGATGAATTCACACATCAACAAGAAGTTTCTAGGAAAGCTTCTTTCTAGTTTTCATGTGTGGATGTTTCCTTGGTCACTGTAAGAATCTTTGTGCTATGAAATATCTTATTGCAGATTTCCAGAAAACTGTGTTAACAAACTGATCACTGAAGAGAAACGTGTAACTCTGTGAGTCGCATTCACACATGGCAGTGCAGTTTCTCAGAAAGCTGCTCTTTAGTTATTATGTGAGAATATTTCCTTTTTCACCAGAGCCCTCAAAGAGCTCACAATATACCTTTGCAGAATCCACGACAACAGTGTTAGCAAACTGTTCCAAGAAGGGAAGGGTGGAACTCTGTGTGATGAAGTCACCCATCAGAAAGCAATCTCTCAGAAAGCTTCTCTGTAGTTATTATGTGAGGATATTTCCTTTTTCACCATGGGTCCCTATGGGCTCCCAAATATCACTTTCCAGATTCCACGAAAAGAGTGTTAGCAAACTGCTTCCTGAAGTCTAAATTATAAGTCTGTGATATGAACTCACAGATGAGACAGAAGTTTCTCAGAAAGCTTCTTTCACGTTTTGAACGGATGAAATTTCCTTTATCAGCGTTAGGCCTCAATTCGTTCCAAGGAAGCCCTTCTCAGTTTCCTCAAAGACAGTGTTTATGGATTGCTCCACGAAACATAAGTGTTTCCCTGTGAGATGAATTCACACATCACCAAGATGTTTCTAAGAAAGCTTCTTTCTAGTTTTCATCTGTGGATGTTTCCTTTGTCACCGTATGTTTCATTGCGCTATGAAGTATCTAATTGCAGATTTCCAGAAAACTGTGTTAACAAACTCATCACTGAAGTGAAACGTGTAACTCTGTGAGTGCATTCACACATGGCAGTGCAGTTTCTCAGAAAGCTCCTCTTTAGTTATTATGTGAGGATATTTCCTTTTTCACCAGAGCCCTCAATGAGCTCCCAAATATACCTTTGCAGAATCCACGACAACAGTGTTAGCAAACTGTTCCAAGACGGGAAGGGTGGAACTCTGTATGATGAAGTCACACATCAGAAAGCAATCTCTCAGAAAGCTTCTCTGTAGTTATTATGTGAGGATATTTCCTTTTTCACCATGGGTCCCTAAGGGCTCCCAAATATCACTTTCCAGTTTCCACGAAAAGAGTGTTAGCAAACTGCTTCCTGAAGTTTAAATTATAAGTCTGTGAGATGAACTCACAGATCAGAAAGAAGTTTCTCACAAACCTTCTTTCACGTTTTGAACGGATGAAATTTCCTTATCAGAGTAGGCCTCAATGCGTTCCAAGGAAGCCCTTCTTAGGTTCCTCAAAGACAGTGTTAATGGACTGCTCCACGAAACATAAGTGTAACTCTGTGAGATGAATTCACACATCACGAAGAAGTTTCTAAGAAAGCTTCTTTCTAGTTTTCATCTGTGGATGATTCCTTTGTCACCGTAAGTTTCATTGCGCTATGAAGTATCTAATTGCAGATTTCCAGAAAACTGTGTTAACAAACTGATCACTGAAGAGAAAGGTGTAACGCTGTGAGTTGCATTCACACATGGCAGTGCAGTTTCTCAGATAGCTGCTCTTAGTTATTATGTGAGGATATTTCCTTTTTCACCAGAGCCTCTATGAGCTCCCAAATATACCTTTGCAGAATCCACGACAACAGTGTTAGCAAACTGTTCCAAGAAGGGAAGGGTGGAACTCTGTGTGATGAAGTCACACATCAGAAAGCAATCTCTCAGAAAGCTTCTCTGTAGTTATTATGTGAGGATATTTCCTTTTTCACCATGGGTCTCTATGGGTTCCCTAATATCACTTTCCATTTTCCAAGAAAAGAGTTTTAGCAAACTGCTTCCTGAAGTCGAAATTATAAGTCTGTTTGATGAACTCACAGATCAGATAGAAGTTTCTCAGAAAATTTCTTTCACGTTATGAACGGATGAAATTTCCTTTATCAGTGTAGGCATCAATGCGATCCAAGGAAGCCCTTCTCAGGTTTCTAAAAGACAGTGTTAATGGACTGCTCCACGAAACATAAGTGTAACTCTGTGAGATGAATTCACACATCACCAGGAAGTTTCTAAGAATGCTTGTTTCTAGTTTTCATCTGTGTTTTTTCCTTTGTCACCATAAGTTTCATTGCGCTATGAAGTATCTAATTGCAGATTTCCAGAAAATTGTGTTATCAAACTGATCACTGAAGAGAAACGTGTAACTCTGTGAGTTGCATTCACACATGGCAATGCAGTTTCTCAGAAAACTGCTCTTTAGTTATTATGTGAGGATATTTCCTTTTTCACCAGAGCCCTCAATGGGTTCCCAAATATATCTTTGCAGAAACCACGACAACAGTGTTAGCAAACTTTTCCAAGAAGGGAAGGGTGGAACTCTGTGTGATGAAGTCACACATCAGAAAGGAATCTCTCAGAAAGCCTCTCTGTAGTTATTATGTGAGGATATTCCTTTTTCACCATGGGTCCCTGTGGGCTCCCAAATATCACTTTCCAGTTTCCACGAAAAGAGTGTTAGAAAACGGCTTCCTGAAGTCTAAATTATAAGTCGGTGAGATGAACCACAGAGATCAGAAAGAAGTTTCTCAGAAAGCTTCTTTCACGTTTTGAACTGATGATATTTCCTGCATCAGCGTAGGCCTCAATGCGATCCATGGAAGCCCTTCTCAGGTCCTCAAAGACAGTGTTAATGGACTGCTCCACGAAACATAAGTGTAACTCTGTGAGATGAATTCACACATCACCAAGAAGTTTCTAAGAAAGCTTTTTTCTAGTTTTCATTTGTGGATGTTTCCTTTGTCACCGTAAGGATCATTGCGCTGTGAAGTATCTAATTGCAGATTTCCAGAAAACTGTGTTAACAAACTGATCACTGAAGAGAAACGTGTAACTCTGTGAGTTGCATTCAAACATGGCAATTCAGTTTCTCAGAAAGCTGCTCTTTAGTTATTATGTGAGGATATTTCCTTTTTCACCAGAGCCCTCAATGAGCTCCCAAATATACCTTTGCAGAATCCACGACAACAGTGTTAGCAAACTGTTCCAAGAAGGGAAGGGTGGAACTCTGTGTGATGAAGTCACACATCAGAAAGCAATCTCTCAGAAAGCTTCTCTGTAGTTATTATGTGAGGATATTTCCTTTATCACCAAGGGTCCCTATGGGCTCCCAAATATCACTTTCCAGTTTCCTCGAAAAGAGTGTTAGCAAACTGCTTCCTGAAATCTAAATTATAATCTTTGTGATGAACTCACAGATCACAAAGAAGTTTCTCAGAAAGCTTCTTTCACGTTTTGAACGGATGAAATTGCCTTTATCAGCTTACGCCTCAATGCAATCCGGGAATCCCTTCTCAGGTTCCTCAAAGACAGTGTTAATGGACTGCTCCACGAAACATAAGTGTAACTCTGTGAGATGAATTCACACATCACCAAGAAGTTTCTAAGAAAGCTTCTTTCTAGTTTTCATCTGTGGATGTTTCCTTTGTCACCGTAAGTTTCATCGCGCTATGAAGTATCTAATTGCAGATTTTCAGAAAACTGTGTTAACAAACTGATTACTGAAGAGAAACGTGTAACTCTGTGAGTTACATTCACACATGGCAGTGCAGTTTTTCAGAAAGCTGCTCTTTAGTTATTATGTGAAGATATTTCCTTTTTCACCAGAGCCCTCAATGAGCTCCCAAATATACCTTTGCAGAATCCACGACAACAGTGTTAGCAAACTGTTCCAAGAAGGGAAGGGTGGAATCTGTGTGATGAAGTCACACATCAGAAAACAATCTCTCAGAAAGCTTCTCTGTAGTTATTATGTGAGGATATTTCCTTTTTCACCATGGGTCCCTATAGGCTCCCAAATATCACTTTCCAGTTTCCACGAAAGGAGTGTTAGCAAAGTGCTTCCTGAAGTCTAAATTATAAGTCTGTGAGATGAACTCACAGATCAGAAAAAAGTTTTTCAGAAAGCTTCTTTCACGTTTTGAACGGATGAAATTTCCTTTATCAGAGGGCTCAATGCAATCAAGGAAGCCCTTCTCAGGTTCCTCAAAGACAGCGTTAACGGACTGCTCCACGAAACATAAGTGTAACTCTGTGAGATGAATTCACACATCACCAAGAAGTTTCTAAGAAAGCTTCTTTCTAGTTTTCATCTGTGGATGTTTCCTAGGTCACCGTAAGTTTCATCGCGCTATGAAGTATCTAATTGCAGATTTCCAGAAAACTGTGTTAACAAACTGCTCACTGAAGAGAAACGTGTAACTCTGTGAGTTACATTCACACATGGCAGTGCAGTTTCTCAGAAAGCTGCTCTTTAGTTATTATGTGAAGATATTTCCTTTTTCACCAGAGCCCTCAATGAGCTCCCAAATATACATTTGCAGATTCCACGACAACAGTGTTTCCAAACTGTTCCAAGAAGGGAAGGTGGGAACTCTGTGTGAGGAAGTCACACATCAGAAAGCAATCTCTCAGAAAGCTTCTCTGTAGTTATTATGTGAGGATATTACCTTTTTCACCATGTGTCCCTATAGGCTCGCAAATATCACTTTCCAGTTTCCACGAAAAGTGTTTTAGCAAACTGCTTCCTGAAGTCTAAATTATATGTCTGTGGTATGAACTCACAGATGAGAAAGAAGATTCTCAGAAAGCTTCTTTCACGTTTTGAACGGATGAAATTTCCTTCATCAGCGTAGGCCTCAATGCGATCCAAGGAAGCCTTTCTCAGATTCCTCAACGACAGTGTTAATGCACTGCTCCACGAAACATAAGTGTAACTCTGTGAGATGAATTCACACATCACCAAGCAGTTTCTAAGAAAGCTTCTTTCTAGTTTTCATCTGTGGATGTTTCCTTTGTCACCGTAAGTTTCAACGCACTATGAAGTATCTAATTGCAGATTTCCAGAAAACTGTGTTAACAAACTGATCACTGAAGAGAAACGTGTAACTCTGTGAGTTGCATTCACACATGGCAATGCAGTTTTTCAGAAAGCTGCTCTTTACTTATTATGTAAGGATATTTCCTTTTTCACCAGAGCCCTCAATGAGCTCCCAAAGATACCTTTGCAGAATCCACGACAACAGTGTTAGCAAACTGTTCCAAGAACGGAATGGTGGAACTCTGTGTGATGAAGTCACACATCAGAAAGCAATCTCTCAGAAAGCTTCTCTGTAGTTATTATGTGAGGATATTTCCTTTTTCACCATGGGTCCCTATGGGCTCCCAAATATCACTTTCCAGTTTCCACGAAAAGAGTGTTAGCAAACTGCTTCCTGAAGTCTAAATTATAAGTCTGTGAGGTGAACTCACAGATCAGAAAGAAGTTTCTCAGAAAGCTTCTTTCACGTTTTGAACGGATGAAATTTCCTTCATCAGCGTAGGCCTCAATGCGATCCAAGGAAGCCCTTCTCATGTTCCTCAAAGACAGTGTTAATGGACTGCTCCTCAAAACATAACTGCAACTCTGTGAGATGAATTCACACATCACCAAGAAGTGTCTAAGAAAGCTTCTTTCTAGTTTTCATCTGTGGTTGTTTCCCTTGTCACCGTAAGTTTCATTGCGCTATGAAGTATCTAATTGCAGATTTCCAGAAATCTGTGTTAACAAACTGATCACTGAAGAGAAACGTGTAACTCGGTGAGTCGCATTCAGACATTGCAGTGCAGTTTCTCAGAAAGCTGCTCTTTAGTTATTATGTGAGGATATTTCCTTTTTCACCAGACCCCTCAATGAGCTCCCAAATATACCTTTACGGAATCCACGACAACAGTGTTAGCAAACTGTTCCAAGAAGGGAAGGGTGGAACTCTGTGTGAAGAATTCACACATCAGAAAGCAATCTCTCAGAAAACTTCTCTGTAGTTGTTATGTGAGGATATTTCCTTTATCACCATGGGTCCCTAGGGGCTCCCAAATATCACTTTCCAGTTTCCACGAAAAGAGTGTTAGCAAACTGCTTCCTGAAGTCTAAATTATAAGTCTGTGAGATGAACTCACAGATCAGACAGAAGTTTCTCAGAAAGCTTCTTTCACGTTTTGAAGGGATGAAATTTCCCTTATCAGCGTAGGCCTCAATGCCATCCAAGGAAGCCCTTCTCAGGTTCCTCAAAGACAGTGTTAATCGACTGATCCACGAAACATAAGTGTAACTCTGTGAGATGAAATCACACATCACCAAGAAGTTTCTAAGAAAGCTTCTTTCTAGTTTTCATCTGTGGAGCTTTCGTTTGTCACCGTAAGGTTCATTGCGCTATGAAGTATCTAATTGCAGATTTCCAGAAAACTGTGTTAACAAACTGATCACTGAAGAGAAACCTGGAACTCTGTGAGTTGCATTCACACATGGCAGTGCAGTTTCTCAGAAAGCTGCTCTTTAGTTATTATGTGAGGATATTTCCTTTTTCACCAGAGCCCTCAATTAGCTCCCAAATATACCTTTGCAGAATACACGACAACAGTGTTAGCAAACTGTTCCAAGGAGGGAAGGGTGGAACTCTGTGTGATAAAGTCACACATCAGTAAGGAATCTCTCAGAAAACTTCTCTGTAGTTATTATGTGAGGCTATTTCCTTTTTCACCATGGGTCACTAAGGGCTCCAAAATATCACTTTCAAGTTTCCACGAAAAGACTGTTAGCAAACTGCTTCCTGAATTCTAAATTATAAATCTGTGAGATGAACTCACGGATCATAAAGATGTTTCTCAGAAAGCTTCTTTCACGTTTTGAACGGATGAAATTTCCTTTATCAGCGTAGGCCTCAATGCGATCCAAGGAAGCCCTTCTCAGGTTACTCAAAGACAGTGTTAATGCCCTGCTCCACGAAACATAGGTGTAACTCTGTGAGATGAATTCACACATCACCAAGAAGTTTCTAAGAAAGTTTCTTTCTAGTTTTCATCTGTGGATGTTTCCTTTGTCACCGTAAGGTTCATTGCGCGATGAAGTATCTAATAGCAGATTTCCAGAAAACTGTGTTAACAAACTGCTCACTGAAGAGAAACGTGTAACTCTGTGAGTTACATTCACACATGGCAGTGCAGTTTCTCAGAAAGCTGCTCTTTAGTTATTATGTTAAGATATTTCCTTTTTCACCAGAGCCCTCAATGAGCTCCCAAATATACCTTTGCAGAATCCACGACAACAGTGTTAGCAAACTGTTCCAAGAAGGGATGGGTGGAACTCTGTGTGATCAAGTCACACATCAGAAAGCAATCACTCAGAAAGTTTCTCTGTAGTTATTATGTGAGGATATTTCCTTTTTCACCGTGGGGCCCTATGGTCTCCCAAATATCACTTTCCAGTTTCCACGAAAAGAGTGTTAGCAAACTGCTTCCTGAAGTCTAAATTATAAGTCTGTGAGGTGAACTCACAGATCAGAAAGAAGTTTCTCAGAAAGCTTCTTTCACGTTTTGATCAGATGAAATATCCCCTATCAGCGTAGGCCTCAATGCAATCCAGGAAGCCCTTCTCAGCTTCGTCAAAGACAGTGTTAATGGACTGCTCCACGAAACATAAGTGTAATTCTGTGAGATGAATTCACACATCACCATGAAGTTTCTAAGAAAGCTTTTTTCTAGTTTTCATCTGTGTATGTTTCCTTTGTCACTGTAAGTTTCATTGCGCTATAAAGTATCTAAATGCAGATTTCCAATAAACTGTGTTAACAAAATGATCACTGAAGAGAAACGTGTAACTGTGTGAGCTGCATTCACACATGGCAGTGCAGCTTCTCAGAAAGCTGTCCTTTAGTTATTATGGGAGGATATTTCCTTTTTCACCAGAGCCCTCAATGAGCTCCCAAATATACTTTTGAAAAATACACGACAACAGTGTTAGCAAACTGTTCCAGGAAGGTAAGGGTGGAACTCTGTGTGATGAAGTCACACATCAGCAAGCAATCTCTCAGAAAGCTTCTCTGTAGTTATTGTGTGAGGATATTTCATTTTTCACCATGGGTCCCTAAGGGCTCCCAAGTATCAATTTCCAGTTTTCAAGAAAAGAATGTTAGCAAACTGCTTCCTGAAGTCGAAATTATAAGTCTGTGAGATGAACTCACAGATCAGAAAGAAGTTTCTCAGAAAGATTCTTTCACGTTTTGAACGGATGAAATTTCCTTTATCAGCATAGGCCTCAATGCGATCCAAGGAAGCCCTTCTCAGGTTCCTCAAAGACAGTGCTAATGGACTGCTCCACGAAACATACGTGAAACTCTGTGAGATGAATTCACACATCACCAAGAAGTTTCTGAGAAAGCTTGTTACTAGTTTTCATCTGTGGATGTTTCCTTTGTCACTGTAAGTTTCATTGCGCTAGGAAGTATCTAATTGCAGATTTCCAGAAAACTGTGTTAACAAACTGATCACTGAAGAGAAACGTGTAACTCTGTGAGTTACATTCACACATGGCAGTGCAGTTTCTCAGAAATCTGCTCTTTAGTTATTATGTGAGGATATTTCCTTTTTCACCAGAGCCCTCAGTGAGCTCCCAAATATCCCTTTGCAGAATCCACGACAACAATGTTAGCAAACTGTTCCAAGAAGGGAAGGGTGGAAGTCTGTGTGATGAAATCACACATCAGAAAGCAATCTCACAGAAAGCTTCTCTGTAGTTATTATGTGAGGCTATTACCTTTTTCACCATGGGTCACTAAGGGCTCCCAAATATCACTTTCCAGTTTCCACGAAAACACTGTTAGCAAACTGCTTCCTGAATTCTAAATTATAAATCTGTGAGATGAACTCACGGATCATAAAGATGTTTCTCAGAAAGCTTCTTTCACGTTTTGAACGGATGAAATTTCCTTTATCAGCGTAGGCCTCAATGCGATCCAAGGAAGCCCTTCTCAGTTTCCTCAAAGACAGTGTCAATGGACTGCTCCACGAAACATAAGTGTAACTCTGTGAGATGAATTCACACATCACCAAGAAGTTTCAAAGAAAGCTTCTTTCTAGTTTTCATCTGTGGATGTTTCCTTTGTCACCGTAATTTTCATCGCGCTATGAAGTATCTAATTGCAGATTTCCAGAAAACTGTGTTAACAAACGGATCACTGAAGAGAAACGTGTAACTGTGTGAGTTGCATTCACACATGGCAGTGCAGCTTCTCAGAAAGCTGTTCTTTAGTTATTAGGGGAGGATATTTCCTTTTTCACCAGAGCCCTCAATGAGCTCCCAAATATACTTTTGAAAAATACACGACAACAGTGTTAGCAAACTGTTCCAAGAAGGGAAGGGTGGAACTCTGTGTGATGAAGTCACACATCAGAAAGCAATCTCTCAGAAAGCTTCTCTGTAGTTATTATGTGAGGATATTTCCTTTTTCACCATGGGTCCCTATGGTCTCCCAAATATCACTTTCCAGTTTCCACGAAAAGAGTGTTAGCAAACTGCTTCCTGAAGTCTAAATTATAAGTCTGTGAGATGAACTCACAGATCAGAAAGAAGTTTCTCAGAAAGCTTCTTTCACGTTTTGAACGGATGAAATTTCCTTTATCAGCGTAGGCCTCAATGCGATCCAAGGAAGCCCTTCTCAGGTTCCTCAAAGTCAGTGTTAATGGACTGCTCCACGAAACATAAGTGTAAATCTGTGAGATGAATTCACACATCACCAAGCAGTTTCTAAGAAAGCTTCTTTCTAGTTTTCATGTGTGGATGTTTCCTTTGTCACCGTAAGTTTCATTGCGCTATGAAGTATCTAATTGCAGATTTCCAAAAAACTGTGTTAACCAACTGATCACTGAAGAGAAACGTGTAACTCTGTGAGTTGCATTCACACATGGCAGTGCAATTTCTCAGAAAGCTGCCCTGTAGTTATTATGTGAGGATATTTCCTTTTTCACCAGAGCCCTCAATGAGCTCCCAAATATGCCTTTGCAGAATCCACGACAACAGTGTTAGCAAACTGTTCCAAGAAGGGAAGGGTGGAACTCTGTGTGATGAAGTCACACATCAGCAAGCAATCTCTCAGAAAGCTTCTCTGTAGTTATTGTGTGAGGATATTTCATTTTTCACCATGGGTCCTAAGGGCTCCCAAGTATCAATTTCCAGTTTCCAAGAAAAGAATGTTAGCAAACTGCTTCCTGAAGTCGAAATTATAAGTCTGTGTGATGAACTCACAGATCAGAAAGAAGTTTCTCAGAAAGATTCTTTCACGTTTTGAACTGATGAAATTTCCTTTATCAGCGTAGGCCTCAATGCGATCCAAGGAAGCCCTTCTCAGGTTCCTCAAAGACAGTGTTAATGGACTGCTCCACGAAACATACGTGTAACTCTGTGAGATGAATTCACACATCACCAAGAAGTTTCTAAGAAAGCTTGTTTCTAGTTTTCATCTGTGGATGTTTCCTTTGTCACTGTAAGTTTCATTGTGCTAGGAAGTATCTAATTGCAGATTTCCAGAAAACTGTGTTAACAAACTCATCACTGAAGAGAAACGTGTAACTCTGTGAGTTACATTCACACATGGCAGTGCAGTTTCTCAGAAATCTGCTCTTTAGTTATTATGTGAGGATATTTCGTTTTTCACCAGAGCCCTCAATGAGCTCCCAAATATACCTTTGCAGAATCCACGACAACAATGTTAGCAAACTGTTCCAAGAAGGGAAGGGTGGAAGTCTGTGTGATGAAATCACACATCAGAAAGCAGTCTCACAGAAAGCTTCTCTGTAGTTATTATGTGAGGCTATTTCCTTTTTCACCATGGGTCACTAAGGGCTCCCAAATATCACTTTCCAGTTTCCACGAAAACAGTGGTAGCAAACTGCTTCCTGAAGTCGAAATGATATGTCTGTGAGATGAAATCACAGATCAGAAAAAAGTTTCTCAGAAAGCTTCTTTCAGGTTTTAACCGGATGAAATTTCCTTTATCAGCGTAGGGCTCAATTCGATCCAAGGAATCCCTTCTCAGGTTCCTCAAAGACAGTGTTAATGCACTGCTCCACGAAACGTAAGTGTAACTCTGTGAGATGAATTCACACATCACCAAGAAGTTTCTAAGAAAGTTTCTTTCTAGTTTGCATCTGTGGATGTTTCCTTTGTCACCGCAAGGTTCATTGCGCTATGAAGTATCTAATTGCAGATTTCCAGAAAACTGTGTTAACAAACTGATCACTGAAGTGAAACGTGTAACTCTGTGAGTTGCATTCACACATGGTAGTGCAGTTTCTCAGAAAGCTGCTCTTTAGTTATTAAGTGACGATATTTCCTTTTTCACCAGAGCCCTCAATTATCTCCCAAATATTCCTTTGCAGAATCCACGACAACAGTGTTAGCAAACTGTTCCAAGAAGGGAAGGGTGGAACTCTGTGCGATGAAGTCACACATCAGAAAGCAATCTCTCAGAAAGCTTCTCTGTAGTTATTATGTGAGGATATTTCCTTTTTCACCATGGGTCCCTATGGGCTCCCAAATATCACTTTCCAGTTTCCACGAAAAGAGTGTTAGCAAACTGCTTCCTGAAGTCTAAATTATAAGTCTGTGAGATGAACTCACAGATCAGAAAGAAGTTTCTCAGATAGCTTCTTTCACGTTTTGAACAGATGAAATTTCCCTTATCAGCGTAGGCCTCAATGCAATCCAGGAAGCTCTTCTCAGCTTCCTCAAAGACAGTGTTAATGGACTGCTCCACGAAACATAAGTGTAATTCTGTGAGATGAATTCACACATCACCATGAAGTTTCTAAGAAAGCTTTTTTCTAGTTTTCATCTGTGTATGTTTCCTTTGTCACTGTAAGTTTCATTGCGCTATAAAGTATCTAAATGCAGATTTCCAATAAACTGTGTTAACAAACTGATCACTGAAGAGAAACGTGTAACTGTGTGAGTTGCATTCACACATTGCAGTGCAGCTTCTCAGAAAGCTGTTCTTTAGTTATTATGGGAGGATATTTCCTTTTTCACCAGAGCCCTCAATGAGCTCCCAAATGTACTTCTGAAAAATACACGACAACAGTGTTAGCAAACTGTTCCAAGAAGGGAAGGGTGGAACTCTGTGTGATGAAGTCACACATCAGAAAGCAATCTCTCAGAAAGCTTCTCTGTAGTTATTATGTGAGGATATTTCCTTTTTCACCATGGGTCCCTATGGTCTCCCAAATATCACTTTCCAGTTTCCACGAAAAGAGTGTTAGCAAACTGCTAACTGAAGTCTAAATTATAAGTCTGTGAGATGAACTCACAGATCAGAAAGAAGTTTCTCAGAAAGCTTCTTTCACGTTTTGAACGGATGAAATTTCCTTTATCAGCGTAGGCCTCAATGCAATCCAAGGAAGCCCTTCTCAGGTTCCTCAAAGTCAGTGTTAATGGACTGCTCCACGAAACATAAGTGTAACTCTGTGAGATGAATTCACACATCACCAAGCAGTTTCTAAGAAAGCTTCTTTCTAGTTTTCATGTGTGGATGTTTCCTTTGTCACCGTAAGTTTCATTGCGCTATGAAGTATCTAATTGCAGATTTCCAGAAAACTGTGTTAACAAACTGATCACTGAAGAGAAACGTGTAACTCTGTGAGTTGCATTCACACATGGCAGTGCAATTTCTCAGAAAGCTGCCCTGTAGTTATTATGTGAGGATATTTCCTTTTTCACCAGAGCCCTCAATGAGCTCCCAAATATACCTTTGCAGAATCCACGACAACAGTGTTAGCAAAATGTTCCAAGAAGGGAAGGGTGGAACTCTGTGTGATGAAGTCACACATCAGAAAGCAATCTCTCAGAAAGCTTCTCTGTAGTTATTGTGTGAGGATATTTCATTTTTCACCATGGGTCCCTAGGGGCTCCCAAGTATCAATTTCCAGTTTCCACGAAAAGTATGTTAGCAAACTGCTTCCTGAAGTCGAAATTATAAGTCTGTGAGATGAACTCACAGATCAGAAAGAAGTTTCTCAGAAAGATTCTTTCACGTTTTGAACGGATGAAATTTCCTTTATCAGCGTAGGCCTCAATGCGTTCCAAGGAAGCCCTTCTCAGGTTCCTCAAAGACAGTGTTAATGGACTGCTCCACGAAACATAAGTGTAACTCTGTGAAATGAATTCACACATCACCAAGAAGTTTCTAAGAAAGCTTCTTTCTAGTTTTCATCTCTGGATGTTTCCTTTGTCACCGTAAGGTTCATTGCACTATGAAGTATCTAATTGCAGATTTCCAGAAAACTGTGTTAACAAACTGATCACTGAAGAGAAACCTGTAACTCTGTGAGTTGCGTTCACACATGGGAGTGCAGTTTCTCACAAAGCTGCTCTTTAGTTATTATGTGAGGATATTTCCTTTTTCACCAGAGCCTTCAATGAGCTCCCAAATATACCTTTGCAGAATCCACGACAACAGTGTTAGCAAACTGTTCCAAGAAGGGAAGGGTGGAACTCAGTGTGATGAAGTCACACATCAGAAAGGAATCTCTCATTATGCTTCTCTGTATTTATTATGTGAGGATATTTCCTTTTTCACCATGGGTTCCTGTGGGCTCCCAAATGTCACTTTCCAGTTTCCTCGAAAATAGTGTTAGGAAACTGCTTCCTGAAGTTTAAATTATAAGTCTGGGACATGAACTCACATATCAGAAAGAAGTTTCTCAGAAAGATTCTTTCACGTTTAGAACGGATGAAATTTCCTTTATCAGCGTAGGCCTCAATGCCATCCAAGGAAGCCCTTCTCAGGTTTCTCAAGGACAGTGTGAATGGACTGCTCCACGAAACATAAGTGTAACTCTGTGAGATGAATTCACACATCACCAAGAAGTTTCTAAGAAAGCTTCTTTCTAGGTTTCATCTGTGGATGTGTCCTTTGTCACTGTAAGTTTCATTGCGCTATGAATTTCTAATTGCAGATTTCCAGAAAACTGTGTTAACAAACTGATCACTGAAGAGAAACCTGTAACTTTGTGAGTTGCATTCACACATGGCAGTGCAGTTTTCCACAAAGCTTCTCTTTAGTTATTATGTGAGGATATTTCCTTTTTCACCAGAGCCCTCAAAGAGCTCACAAATATACCTTTGCAGAATCCACGACAACAGTGTTAGCAAACTGTTCCAAGAAGGGAAGGGTGGAACTCTGTGTGATGAAGTCACACGTCAGAAAGCAATCTCTCAGAAAGCTTCTCTGTAGTTATTATGTGAGGATATTGCCATTTTCACCATGGGTCCCTGTGGGCTCCCAAATATCACTTTCCCGTTTCCACGAAAAGAGTGTTAGCAAACTGCTTCCTGAAGTCTAAATTATAAGTCTGTGAGGTGAATTCACAGAACAGAAAGAAGTTTCTCAGAAAGTTTCTTTCTCGTTTTGAACAGATGAAATTTCCTTTTTAAGCGTAGGCCTCAATGTGATCCCAGGAAGCCCTTCTCAGGTTCTCAAAGACAGTGTTAATGGACTGCTCCACGAAACATAAGTGTAACTCTGTGAGATGAATTCACACATCACTAAGAAGTTGCTAAGAAAGCTTCTTTCTATTCTTCATCTGTGGATGTTTCCTTTGTCACCGTAAGGTTCATTGCACTATGAAGTATCTAATTGCAGATTTCCAGAAAACTGTGTTAACAAACTGATCACTGAAGAGAAACCTGTAACTCTGTGAGTTGCATTCACACATTTCAGTGCAGTTTCTCATAAAGCTGCTCTTTAGTTATTATGTGAGGATATTTCCTTTTTCACCAGAGCCCTCAATGAGCTCCCAAATATACCTTTGCAGAATCTACGACAACAGTGTTAGCAAACTGTTCCAAGAAGTGAAGGGTGGAACTCTGTGTGATGAAGTCACACGTCAGAAAGCAAACTCTCAGAAAGCATCTCTGTAGTTATTATGTGAGGATATTGCCATTTTCACCATGGGTCCCTGTGGGCTCCCAAATATCACTTTCCCGTTTCCACGAAAAGAGTGTTAGCAAACTGCTTCCTGAAGTCTAAATTATAAGTCGGTGAGATGAACTCACAGATCAGAAAGAAGTTTCTCATAAAGCTTCTTTCACGTTTTGAACGGATAAAATTTCCTTTATCAGAGTAGGCTTCAATGCGATCCAAGGAAGCCCTTCTCAGGTTCCTCAAAGACAGTGTTAATGGACTGCTCCATGAAACATAAGTGTAACTCTGTGAGATGAATTCACACATCACTAAGAAGTTTCTAAGAAAGCTTCTTTCTAGTTTTCATCTGTGGATGTTTCCTTTGTCACGGTAAGGTTCATTGCACTATGAAGTATCTAATTGCAGATTTCCAGAAAACTGTGTTAACAAACTGATCACTGAAGAGAAACGTGTAACTCTGTGAGTTGCATTCACACATGGCAGTGCAGTTTCTCACAAAGCTGCTCTTTAGTTATTATGTGAGGATATATCCTTTTTCACCAGAGCCTTCAATGAGCTCCCAAATGTACCTTTGCAGAATCCACGACAACAGTGTTAGCAAACTGTTCCAAGAAGGAAAGGGTGGAACTCTGTGTGATTAAGTCACACGTCAGAAAGCAATCTTCAGAAAGCCTCTGTGTAGTTATTATGTGAGGATATGTCCTTTGTCACCATGGGTCACTAAGGGCTCCCAAATATCACTTTCCAGTTCCACGAAAAGAGTGATAGCAAACTGCTTCCTGAAGTCTTAATTATAAGTCTGTGAGATGAACTCACAGAGCAGAAAGAAGTTTCTCACAAAGCTTCTTTCACGTTTTCAACTAATGAAATTTCCTTTATCAGCGTAGGCCTCAATGCGATCCAAGGAAGCCCTTCTCAGGTTCCTCAAAGACAGTGTTAATGGACTGCTCCACGAAACAAAAGTGTAATTCTGTGAGATGAATTCACACATCAACAAGAAGTTTCTAAGAAAGCTTCTTTCTAGTTTTGATCTGTGGATATTTCCTTTTTCACCGTGCGTTTCATTGTGCTATGAAGTATCTAACTGCACATTTCCAGAAAACTGTGTTAACAAACTGGTCACTGAAGAGAAACGTGTAACTCTGTGAGTTGCATTCACACATGGATGTGCAGTTTCTCAGAAAGCTGCTCGTTATTATTAGGTGAGGATATTTCCTTTTTCACCAGTGCCCTCAATGAGCTCCCAAATATACCTATGCAGAATACACGACAACAGTGTAAGCAAACTGTTACAAGAAGGGAAGGGTGGAACTCTGTGTGATGAAGTCACACATCAGAAAGCAATCTCTCAGAAAGCTTCTCTGTAGTTATTATGTGAGGATATTTCCTTTTTCACCATGGGTCCCTGAGGGCTCCCAAATATCACTTTCCAGTTTCCACGAAAAGAGTGTTAGCAAAGTGCTTCCTGAAGTCTAAATTATAAGTCTGTGAGATGAACTCACAGATCAGAAAGAAGTTTCTCAGAAAGCTTCTCTTACGTTTTGAACGGATGAAATTTCCTTTATTAGCGTAGGCCTCAAAGCAATCCAGGAAGCTCTTCTCAGGTTCCTCAAAGACAGTGTTAATGGACTGCTCCATGAAACATAAGTGTAACTCTGTGAGATGAATTCACACATCACCAAGAAGTTTCTAGGAAAGCTTCTTTCTAGTTTTCATCTGTGGATATTTCCTTTGTCACCGTAAGTTTCACTGCGCTAGGAAGTATCCAATTGCAGATTTCCAGAAAACTGTGTTAACAAACTGATCAATGAAGAGAAACGTGTAACTCTGTGAGTTGCATTCACACATGGCAGTGCAGTTTCTCACAAAGCTGCTCTTTAGTTATTATGTGAGGATATTTCCTTTTTCAACAGAGCCCTCAATGAGCTCCCAAATATACCTTTGAAGAATCCACGATAACAGTGTTAGCAAACTGTTCCAAGAAGGGAAGGGTGGAACTCTGTGTGATGAAGTCACACATCAGAAAGCAATCTCTCAGTAAGCTTCTCTGTATTTATTATGTGAAGGTATTTCCTTTTTCACCATGGGTCCCTGTGGGTTCCCAAATATCACTTTCCAGTTTCCACGAAAATAGTGTTAGCAAACTGCTTCCTGAAGTTTAAATTATAAGTCTGGGACATGAACTCACATATCAGAAAGAAGTTTCTCAGAAAGATTCTTTCACGTTTTGAACGGTTGAAATTTCCTTTATCAGCGTAGGCCTCAATACGATGCAAGGAAGCCCTTCTCAGGTTCCTCAAAGACAGTGTTAACGGACTGCTCCACCAAGCATAAGTGTAACTCTGTGAGATGAATTCACACTTCACCAAGAAATTTCTAAGAAAGCTTCTTTCTAGTCTTCATTTGTGGATGCTGCCTTTGTCACCATAAGTTTCATTGTGCTATGAAGTATCTAATTGCATATTTCCAGAAAACTGTGTTAACAAACTGATCACTGAAGAGAAACGTGTAACTCTGTGAGTTGCATTCACACATGGCAGTGCAGTTCCTCAGAAAGCTGCTCTTTAGTTATTATGTGAGGATATTTCCTTTTTCACCAGAGCCTTCAATGAGCTCCCAAATGTACCTTTGCAGAATCCACGACAACAGTGTTAGCAAACTGTTAATAGAAGGGAAGGGTGGAACTCTGTGTGATTAAGTCACACGTCAGAAAGCAATCTCTCAGAAAGCTTCTCTGTAGTTATTATATTAGGATATTGCCATTTTCACCATGGGTCCCTGTGGGCTCCCAAATATCACTTTCCCGTTTCCACGAAAAGAGTGTTAGCAAACTGCTTCCTGAAGTCTAAATTATAAGTCTGTGAGATGAACTCACAGATCAGAAAGAAGTTTCTCAGAAAGCTTCTTTCACGTTTTGAACGGATGAAATTTCCTTTATCAGCGTATGCCTCAATGCGATACAAGGAAGCCCTTCTCAGGTTCCTCAAAGACAGTGTTAATGGACTGCTCCACGAAACATAAGTGTAACTCTGTGAGATGAATTCACACATCACTAAGAAGTTTCTAAGAAAGCTTCTTTCTAGTTTTCATCTGTGGATGTTTCCTTTGTCACCGTAAGGTTCATTGCACTATGAAGTATCTAATTGCAGATTTCCAGAAAACTGTGTTAACAAACTGATTACTGAAGAGAAACCTGTAACTCTGTGAGTTGCATTCACACATTGCAGTGCAGTTTCTCACAAAGCTGCTCTTTAGTTATTATGTGAGGATATTTCCTTTTTCAACAGAGCCTTCTATGAGCTCCCAAATACACCTTCGCAGAATCCACGACAACAGTGTTAGCAAACTGTTCCAAGAAGGGAAGGGTGGAACTCTGTGTGATGAAGTCACACATCTGAAAGAAATCTATCAGTAAGCTTCTCTGTATTTATTATGTGAGGATATTTCCTTTTTCACCATGGGTCCCTGTGGGCTCCCAAATATCACTTTCCAGTTTCCACGAAAAAAGTGTTAGCAAACTGCTTCCTGAAGTTTAAATTATAAGTCTGGGACATGAACTCACATATCAGAAAGAAGTTTCTCAGAAAGATTCTTTCACGTTTAGAACGGATGAAATTTCCTTTATCAGCGTAGGCCTCAATGCCATCCAAGGAAGCCCTTCTCAGGTTTCTCAAGGACAGTGTGAATGGACTGCTCCACGAAACATAAGTGTAAATCTGTGAGATGAATTCACACATCACCAAGAAGTTTCTAAGAAAGCTTCTTTCTAGGTTTCATCTGTGGATGTTTCCTTTGTCACTGTAAGTTTCATTGCGCTATGAATTTCTGATTGCAGATTTCCAGAAAACTGTGTTAACAAACTGATCACTGAAGAGAAACGTGTAACTTTGTGAGTTGCATTCACACATGGCAGTGCAGTTTTCCACAAAGCTGCTCTTTAGTTATTATGTGAGGATATTTCCTTTTTCACCAGAGCCCTCAATGAGCTCCCAAATGTACCTTTGCAGAATCCACGACAACAGTGTTACCAAACTGTTAATAGAAGGGAAGGGTGGAACTCTGTGTGATTAAGTCACACGTCAGAAAGCAATCTCTCAGAAAGCTTCTCTGTAGTTATTATGTGAGGATATTGCCATTTTCACCATGGGTCTCTGTGGGCTCCCAAATATGACTTTCCCGTTTCCACGAAAAGAGTGTTAGCAAACTGCTTCCTGAAGTCTAAATTATCAGTCTGTGAGATGAACTCACAGATCAGAAAGAAGTTTATCAGAATGTTTATTTCACGTTTTGAACGGAAGAAATTTCCTTTGTCAGCGTAGGCTTCAATGCGATCGAGGGAAGCCCTTCTCAGGTTCCTCAAACACAGTGTTAATTGACTGCTCCACGAAACATAAGTGTAACTTTGTGAGATGAATTCACACATCACCAAGAAATTTCTACGAAACCTTCTTTCTAGTTTTCATCTGCTGATGTTTCCTTTGTCACCGTAACTTTCACTGCGCTATGAAGTATCTAATTGCAGATTTCCAGAAAACTGTGTTAACAAACTGATCACTGAAGAGAAACGTGTAACTCTGTGAGTTGCATTGACACATGCCAGTGCAGTTTCTCAGAAACCTGCTCTTTAGTTATTATGTGAGGATATTTAATTTTTCACCAGAGCCCTCAAAGAGCTCCCCCATAAACCTTTGCAGAATCCACGACAACAGTGTTAGCAAACTGTTCCAAGAATGGAAGGGTGGAACTCTGTGTGATGAAGTCACACATCAGAGAGCAATCTCTCAGCGAGCTTCTCTGTAGTTATTATGTGAGGTTATTTCCTTTATCACCATGGGTCCCTATGGGCTCCCATATATCACTTTCCAGTTTCCAATAAAGAGTGTTAGCAAACTGCTTCCTGAAGTCTAAATTATAAGTCTGTGAGATGAACTCACAGAACAGAAAGAAGTTTCTCTGAGAGCTTCTTTCACGTTTTGAACGGATGAAATTTACTTTATCAGCGTAGGCCTCAATGCGATCCAAGGAAGCCTTTCTCAGGTTCCTCAAAGACAGTGTTAATGGAATGCTCTAGGAAACATAATTGTAACTCTGTGAGATGATTTCACACATCACCAAGAAGTTTCTAAGAAAGCTTCCTTGTAGTTTTCATCTGTGAATGTTTCCATTGTCACCATAAGGTTCATTGCGCTACGTAGTATCTAATTGCAGATTTCCAGAAAACTGTGTTAACAAACTGATCACTGAAGAGAAACGTGTAACTCTATGAGTTGCATTAACACATGGCAGTGCAGTTTCTCACAAAGCTGCTCTTTAGTTATTATGTGAGGATATTTCCTTTTTCACCAGTGCCCTCAATGAGCTCCCAAATATACCTTTGCAGAATCCACGACAACAGTGTTAGCAAACTGTTCCAAGAAGGGAAGGGTGGAAATCTGTGTGATGAATTCACACATCAGAAAGCAATCTCTCAGAAAGCTTCTCTGTAGTTATTATGTGAGGATATTTCATTTTTCACCATGGGTCCCTATGGGCTCCCAAATATCACTTTCCAGTTTCCACGAAAAGAGTGTTAGCAAACTGCTTCCTGAAGTCTAAAATATAGCTCTGTGAGATGAACTCTCAGATCAGAAAGAAGTTTCTCAGAAAGCTTTTTTCACGTTTTGAACGGATGAAATTTCCTTAATCAGCGGAGGCCTCATTGCGATCCAAGGAAGCTCTTCTCAGGTTCCTCAAAGACAGTGTTAATGGACTGCTCCAGGAAACATAAGTGTAACTCTGTGAGATGAATTCAGACATCACCAAGAAGTTTCTAAGAAAGCTTCCTTCTAATTTTCATCTGTGGATGTTTCCTTTTCACCGTAAGTTTCATTGCGCTATGAAGTATCTAAATGCAGATTTCCAGAAAACTGTGTTAACAAACTGATCACTGAAGAGAAACGTGTAACTCTGTGAGTTTCATTCACACATGGCAGTGCAGTTTTTCAGAAAGCTGCTCTTTAGTTATTATGTGAGGATATTTCCTTTTTCACCAGAGCCCTCAATGAGCTCCCAATATACCTTTGCAGACTCCACGACAACAGTGTTAGCAAACTGTTCCAAGAAGGGAAGTGGAAATCTGTGTGATGAAGTCACACATCAGAAAGCAATCTCTCAGAAAGCTTCTCTGTAGTTATTATGTGAGGATATTTCCTTTTTCACCCTGGGTCCCTTTGGGCTCCCAAATATCACTTTCCAGTTTCCACGAAAAGAGTGTTAGCAAACTGCTTCCTGAAGTTTAAATTATAAGTCTGTGAGATATACTCACAGATCAGGAAGACGTTTCTCAGAAAGATTCTTTCACGTTTTGAACGGATGAAATTTCCTTAATCAGCGGAGGCCTCAAAGCGATCCAAGGAATCCCTTCTCATGTTCCTCAAAGACAGTGTTAATGGACTGCTCCACGAAACATAAGTGTAACTCTGTGAGATGAATTCACACTTCACCAAGAGGTGTCTAAGAAAGCTTCTTTCTAGTTATCATCTGTGGATGTTTCCTTTGTCACCGTAAGATTCACTGCGCTATGAAGTATCTAATTGCAGATTTCCAGACAACTGTGTTAACAAACTGATCACTGAAGTGAACCGTGTAACTCTGTGAGTTGGATTCACACATGGCAGTGCAGTTTCTCAGAAAGCTGCTGTTTAGTTATTATGTGAGGATATTTCATTTTTCACCAGAGCCCTCAATGAGCTCCCAAATATACGTTGCAGAATCCACGAGAACAGTTTTAGCAAACTGTTCCAAGAAGGGAAGTGTGGAACTCTGTGTGATGAAGTCACACATCAGAAAGCAATCCCTCAGAAAGCTTCTCTGTAGTTATTATGTGAGGATATTTCCTTTATCACCATGGTTCCCAAGGGCTTCCAAATATCACTTTCAAGTTTCCACGAAAAGAGTGTTAGCAAACTGCTTCCTGAAGTCTAAATTATCAGTCTGTGAGATGAACTCACAGATTAGAAAGAAGTTTATCAGAAAGCTTATTTCACGTTTTGAACGGAAGAAATTTCCTTTGTCAGCGTAGGCTTCAATGCGATCGAGGGAAGCCCTTCTCAGGTTCCTCAAACACAGTGTTAATTGACTGCTCCAAGAAACATAAGTGTAACTCTGTGAGATGAATTCACACATCACCAAGAAATTTCTAAGAAACCTTCTTTCTAGTTTTCATCTGCGGATGTTTCCTTTGTCACCGTAACTTTCACTGCGCTATGAAGTATCTAATTGCAGATTTCCAGAAAACTGTGTTAACAAACTGATCACTGAAGAGAAACGTGTAACTCTGTGAGTTGCATTGACACATGACAGTGCAGTTTCTCAGAAACCTGCTCTTTAGTTATTATGTGAGGATATTTAATTTTTCACCAGAGCCCTCAAAGAGCTCCCCCATAAACCTTTGCAGAATCCACGACAACAGTGTTAGCAAACTGTTCCAAGAATGGAAGGGTGGAACTCTGTGTGATGAAGTCACACATCAGAGAGCAATCTCTCAGCGAGCTTCTCTGTAGTTATTATGTGAGGATATTTCCTTTATCACCATGGGTCCCTATGGGCTCCCATATATCACTTTCCAGTTTCCAATAAAGAGTGTTAGCAAACTGCTTCCTGAAGTCTAAAATATAGGTCTGTGAGATGAACTCTCAGATCAGAAAGAAGTTTCTCAGAAAGCTTTTTTCACGTTTTGAACGGATGAAATTTCCTTTATCAGCGTAGGCCTCATTGCGATCCAAGGAAGCTCTTCTCAGGTTCCTCAAAGACAGTGTTAATGGACTGCTCCACGAAACATAAGTGTAACTCTGTGAGATGAATTCAGACATCACCAAGAAGTTTCTAAGAAAGCTTCCTTCTAATTTTCATCTGTGGATGTTTCCTTTTCACCGTAAGTTTCATTGCGCTATGAAGTATCTAAATGCAGATTTCCAGAAAACTGTGCTAACAAACTGATCACTGAAGAGAAACGTGTAACCCTGTGAGTTGCATTCACACATGGCAGTGCAGTTTTTCAGAAAGCTGCTCTTTTGTTATTATGTGAGGATATTTCCTTTTTCACCAGAGCCTTCAATGAGCTCCCAAATGTACCTTTGCAGAATCCACGACAACAGTGTTAGCAAACTGTTCCGAGAAGGGAAGGGTGGAACTCTGTGTGATGAAGTCACACATCAGAAAGCAATCTCTCAGAAAGCTTCTCTGTAGTTATTATGTGAGGATATTTCCTTTTTCACCATGGGTCCCTATGGGCTCCCAAATATCACTTTCCAGTTTCCACGAAAAGAGTGTTAGCAAACTGCTTCCTGAAGTAGAAATTATAAGTCTGTGAGATGAACTCACATATCAGAAAGAAGTTTCTCAGAAAGCTTCTCTTACGTTTTGAACGGAAGAAATTTCCTTTATCAGCGGAGGCTTCAAAGCGATCCAAGGAAGCCCTTCTCAGGTTCCTCAAAGACAGTGTTAATGGACTGCTGCACGAAACATAAGTGTAACTCTGTAAGATGAATTCACACATCACCAAGAAGTTTCTAAGAAAGCTTCTTTCTAGTTTTCATCTGTGGATGTTTCCTTTTTCACCGTAAGGTTCATTGCGCTATGAAGTATCTAATTGCAGATTTCCAGAAAACTGTGTTAACAAACTGATCACTGAAGTGTAACGTGTAATTCTGTGAGTTGCATTCACACATGGCAGTGCAGTTTCTCACAAAGCTGCTCTTTAGTTATTATGTGAGGATATTTCCTTTTTCACCAGAGCCCTCAATGAGCTCCCAAATATACCTTTGCAGAATCTATGACAACAGTGTTAGCAAACTGTTCCAAGAAGGGAAGGGTGGAACTCTGTGTAATGAAGTCACACATCAGAAAGGAATCTCTCAGAATGCTTTTCTGTAGTTATTACGTGAGGATATTTCCTTTTTCACCATGGGTCCCTATGGGCTCCAAAATATCACTTTCCAGTTTCCACGAAAAGAGTGTTAGCAAACTGCTTCCTGAAGTCTAAATTATAAGTCTTTGAGATGAACTCACAGATCAGAAAGAAGTTTCTCAGAAAGCTTCTTTTACGTTTTGAACGGATGAAATTTCCTTTATCAGCGTAGGCCTCAATGCAATCCAGGAAGCCCTTCTCAGGTTCCTCAAAGACAGTGTTAATGGACTGCTCCACGAAACATAAGTGTAACTCTGTGAGATGAATTCACACATCACCAAGAAGTGTCTAAGAAAGCTTCTTTCTAGTTTTCATCTGTGGATGTTTCCTTTGTCACCGTAAGTTTCATTGCGCTATGAAGTATCTAATTGCAGATTTCCAGAAAAATGTGTTAAGAAACTGATCACTGAAGAGAAACGTGTAACTCTGTGAGTTGCATTCACACATGGCAGTGCAGTTTCTAACAAAGCTGCTCTTTAGTTATTATGTGAGGATATTTCCTTTTTCACCAGTGCCCTCAATGAGCTCCCAAATATGCCTTTGCAGAATCCACGACAACAGTGTTAGCAAACTGTTCCAAGAAGGGAAGGGTGCAACTCTGTGAGAAGAATTCACACATCAGAAAGCAATCTCTCAGAAAACTTCTGTGTAGTTATTATGTGAGGATATTAGCTTTTTCACCATGGGTCCCTAAGGGCTCCCAAATATCTCTTTCCAGATTCCACGAAAAGAGTGTTAGCAAACTGCTTCCTGAAGTCGAAATTATAAGCCTGTGAGATGAACTTACAGATGAGAAAGAAGTTTCTCAGAACGCTTCTTTCACGTTTTGAACGGAAGATATTTCCTGTATCAGCGTAGGCCTCAAAGCGATTAAAGGAAGCCCTTCTAAGGTTCCTCAAAGACAGTGTTATTGGACTGCTCCACGAAACATAAGTGTAACTCTGTGAGATAAATTCACGCATCACCAAGAAGTTTCTAAGAAAGCTTCTTTCTAGTTTTCATCTGTGGATGCTTCCTTTGTCACTGTACGTTTCATTGCGCTATGAAGTATCTAATTGCAGATTTCCAGAAAACTGTGTTAACAAACTGATTACTGAAGAGAAACGTGTAACTCTGTGAGTTGCATTCACACATGGCAGTGCAGTTTCTCAGAAAGCTGCTCTTTAGTTATTTTGTGAGGATATCTCCTTTTACACCAGAGCCCTCAATGAGCTCCCAAATATACCTTTGCAGAATCCACGACAACAGTGTTAGCAAACTGTTCCAAGAAGGGAAGGGTGGAACTCTGTGTGATGAAGTCACACATCAGAAAGCAATCTCTCAGAAAGCTTCTCTGTAGTTATTATGTGAGGATATTTCCGTTTTCACCTTGGGTTCCTATGGGCTCCCGAATATCACTTTCCAGTTTCCACGAAAAGAGTGGTAGCAAACAGCTTCCTGAAGTCTAAATTATAAGTCTGTGAAATGAACTCACAGATCAGAAAGAAGTTTCTCAGAAAGCTTCTTTCACGTTTTGAACGGATGAAATTTCTTTTATCACCGTAGGCCTCAATGCGATCCAAGGAATCCCTTCTCAGGATCCTCAAGGACAGTGTTTATGGACTGCTCCACGAAACATAAGTGTAACTCTGTGAGATGAATTCACACGTCACCAAGAAGTTTCTAAGAAAGCTTCTTTCTAGTTTTTATGTGTGGATATTTCCTTTGTCACCGTAAGTTTCATTGCGCTATGAAGTATGTAATTGCAGATTTCCAAAAAACTGTGTTAACAAACTGATCACTGAAGAGAAACGTGTAACTCTGTGAGTTGCATTCACACATGGCAGTGCAGGTTCTCAGAAAGCTGCTCTTTAGTTATTATGTGAGGACATTTCCTTTTTCACCAGAGCCCTCAATGAGCTCCCAAATATACCTTTGCAGAATCCACGACAACAGTGTTAGCAAACTGTTCCAAAGAGGGAAGGGTGGAACTCTGTGTGATGAAGACACATATGAGAAAGAAATCTCTCAGAAAACCTCTCTGTAGTTATTATGTGAGGATATTTCCGTTTTCACCTTGGGTTCCTATGGGCTCCAGAATATCCCTTTCTAGTTTCCAAGAAAAGAGTGTTAGCAAACTGCTTCCTGAAGTCTAAATTATAAGTCTATGAGATGAACTCACAGATCAGAAAGAAGTTTCTCAGAAAGCTTCTTTCATGTTTTGAACGGATGAAATTCCTTTATCAGCGTTGGCCTCGATGCGATCCAAGGAAGCCCTTCTCAGGCTCCTCAAAGACAGTGAGAATGGACTGCTCCACGAAACATAAGTGTAACTCTGTGAGATGAATTCACACATCACCAAGAAGTTTCTAAGGAAGCTTTTTTCTAGTTTTCATGTGCGGATGTTTCCTTTGTGACCGTAAGTATCATTGCGCTATGAAATATCTAATTGCAGATTTCAAGAAAACTGTGTTAACAAACTGATCACTGAAGAGAAACGTGTAACTCTGTGAGTTGCATTCACACATGGCAGTGCAGTTTCTCAGAAAGCTGCTCTTTAGTTATTATGTGAGGATATTTCCTTTTTCACCAGAGCCCTCAATGAGCTCCCAAATATACCTTTGCAGAATCCACGACAACAGTGTTAGCAAACTGTTCCAAGAAGGGAAGGGTGGAACTCTGTGTGATGAAGTCACACATCAGAAAGCAATCTCTCAGAAAGCTTCTCTGTAGTTATTATGTGAGGATATTTCCTTTTTCACCATGGGTCCCTAAGGGCTCCAAAATACCACTTTCCAGTTTCCACGAAAAGAGTGTTAGCAAACTGCTTCCTGAAGTCTAAATTAGAAGTCTGTGAGATGAACTCACAGATCAGAAAGAAGTTTCTCAGAAAGCTTCTTTCACGTTTTGAATGGATGAAATTTCCTTCATCAGCGTAGGCCTCAATGCGATCCAAGGAGGCCCTTCTCAGGTTCCTCAAGACAGTGTTAATGGACTGCTCCAAGAAACATTAGTGTAACTCTGTGAGATGAATTCACACTTCACCAGGAAATTTCTAAGAAAGCTACTTTCTAGTTTTCATCTGTGGATGTTTCCTCTGTCACCGGAAGTTTCATTGCGCTATGAAGTATCTAATTGCAGATTTCCAGAAAACTGTGTTAACAAACTGATCACTGAAGAGAAACGTGTAACTGTGTGAGTTGCATTCACACATGGCAGTGCAGTTTCTCAGAAAGCTGCTCTTTAGTTATTATGTGAGGATATTTCCTTTTTCACCAGAGCCCTCAATGAGCTCCCAAATATACCTTTGCAGAATCCACGACAACAGTGTTAGCAAAGTGTTCCAAGAAGGGAAGGGTGGAACTCTGTGAGATGAAGTCACACATCAGGAAGCAATCTCTAGAAAGCTTCTCTGTAGTTATTATGTGAGGATATTTCCTTTTTCACCATGGGTCTCTATGGGCTCCCAAATATCACTTTCCAGTTTCCACGAAAAGAGTGTTAGCAAACTGCTTCCTGAAGTCTAAATTAGAAGTCTGTGAGATGAACTCACAGATCAGAAAGAAGTTTCTCAGAAAGCTTCTTTCACGTTTTGAACGGATGAAATTTCCTTTATCAGCGTAGGCCTCAATGCGATCCAAGGAAGCCCTTCTCAGGTTCCTCAAAGACAGTGTTAATGGACTGCTCCACGAAACATTAGTGTAACTCTGTGAGATGAATTCACACATCAGCAAGAAGTTTCTAAGAACGCTTCTTTCTAGTTTTTATGTGTGGTTGTTTCTTTGGCACCGTAAGCATCATTGCGTTATGAAGTATCTAATTGCAGATTTCCAGAAAACTGTGTAAACAAACTGATCACTGAAGAGAAACGTGTAACTCTGTGAGTTGCATTAACACGTGGCAGTTCAGTTTCTCCGAAAGCTGCTCTTTAGTTATTATGTGAGGATATTTCGTTTTTCACCAGAGCCCTCAATGAGCTCCCAAACCTTTGCAGAATCCAGGACAACAGTGTTTGTTAACTGTTCCAAGAAGGGAAGGGTGGAACTCCGTGTGATGAAGTCACACATCAGAAAGAAATCTCTCAGAAAGCCTCTCTGTAGTTATTATGTGAGGATATTTCCGTTTTCACCTTGGGTTCTTATGGGCTCCCGAATATCACTTTCTAGTTTCCACGAAAAGAGTGTTAGCACACTGCTTCCTGAAGTCTAAATTATAAGTCTGTGAGATGAACTCAAAGATCAGATAGAAGTTTCTCAGAAAGCTTCTTTCACGTTTTGAACGGTTGAAATTTCCTTTATCAGCGTTAGCCTCGATGCGATCCAAGGAAGCCCTTCTCAGAATCCTCAAAGACAGTGTGAAAGGACTGCTCCACGATATATAAGTGTAACTCTGTGAGATGAATTCACACGTCCCCAAGAAGTTTCTAAGAATGCTTCTTTCTAGTTTTCATCTGTGGATGTTTCCTTTGTCACCGTAAGATTCATTTCGCTATGAAGTATCTAATTGCAGATTTCCACAAAACTGTGCTAACAAACTGATCACTGAAGAGAAACGTGTAACTCTGTGAGTTGCATTCACACATGGCATTGAAGTTTCTCAGAAAGCTGCTCTTTAGTTATTATGTGAGGATATTTCCTTTTTCACCAGAGCCCTCAATGAGCTCCCAAATATACATTTGCGGATTCCACGACAACACTGTTAGTAAACTGTTCCAAGAAGGGAAGGGTGGAACTCTGTGTGATGAAGTCACACATCAGATAGCAATCTCTCAGAAAGCTTCTCTGTAGTTATTCTGTGAGGATATATCCTTTTTCACCATGAGTCGCTATGGGCTTTGAAATATCACTTCTCAGGTTCCTCAAAGACAGTGTTAATGGACTGCTCCACGAAATATAAGTGTAACTTTGTGAGATGAATTCACACATCACCAAGAAGTTTCTAAGAACCCTTCTTTCTAGTTTTTATGTGTGGATGTTTCCTTTGTCACTGTAAGTATCATTGCGTTATGAAGTATCTAATTGCAGATTGCCAGAAAACTGTTTTAACAAACTGATCACTGAAGAGAAACGTGTAACTCTGTGAGTTGCATTCACACGTGGCAGTGCAGTTTCTCAGAAAGCTGCTCTTTAGTTATTATGTGAGGATATTTCCTTTTTCACCAGAGCCCTCAATGATCTCCCAAATATACCTTTGCAGAATCCACGACAACAGTGTTAGCAAACTGTTCCAAGAAGGGAAGTGTGGAACTCTGTGTGATGAAGTCACACATCAGAAAGAAATCGCTCAGAAAGCCTCTCCGTAGTTATTATGTGAGGATATTTCCGTTTTCTCCTTGGGTTCCTATGGGCTCCAGAATATCACTTTCTAGTTTCCACAAAAAGAGTGTTAGGAAACTGCTTCCTGAAGTCTAAATTATAAGTCTGTGAGATGAACTCACAGATCAGAAAGAAGTTTCTCAGAAAGCTTCTTTCACGTTTTGAATGGATGAAATTTCCTTTATCACAGTAGGCCTCAATGCGCTCCAAGGAAGCCCTTCTCAGGTTCCTCAAAGACAGTGTTAATAGACTGATCCACGAAACATACGTGTAACTCTGTGAGATGAATTCACACGTCACCAAGCAGTTTCTAAGAAAGCTTCTTTCCTGTTTTCATGTGTGGATGTTTCCTTTGTCACCGTAAGCATCACCGCGCTATGAAATATCTAATTGCAGATTTCCAGAAAACTGTGTTAACAAAGTGATCTCTGCAGAGAAACGTGTAACTCTGTGAGTTGCATTCACACGTGGCAGTGCAGTTTCTCAGAAAGCTGCTCTTCAGTTTTTATGTGAGGATATTTCCTTTGTCACCAGAGCCCTCAATGAGCTCCCAAATATACCTTTGCAGAATCCACGACAACAGTGTTTGTAAACTGTTCCAAGAAGGGAAGGGTGGAACTCTGTGTGATGAAGTCACACATCAGAAAGCAATCTCTCAGAAAGCTTCTCTGTAGTTATTATGTGAGGTGATTTCCTTTTTCACCATGGGTCCCTAGGGCTTCCAAATATCACTTTCCAGTTTCCACGAAAAGAGTGTTAGCAAACTGCTTCCTGAAGTCTAAATTATAAGTCTGTGAGATGAACTCACAGATCAGAAAGAAGTTTCTCAGAAAGCTTCTTTCACGTTTTGAACGGATGAAATTTCCTTTATCAGCGTAGTCCTCAATGCGATCCAAGGAAGCCCTTCTCAGGTTCTTCAAAGACAGTGTTAATTGACTGCTCCACGAAACATAAGTGTAACTCTGTGAGATGAATTCACACATCACCAAGAAGTTTCTAAGAAAGTTTCTTTCTAGTTTTCATCTGTTTACGTTTCCTTTGTCACCGTAAGTTTCATTGCGCTATGAAGTATCTAATTGCAGATTTCCAGAAAACTGTGTTAACAAACTGATCACTGAAGAGAAACGTGTTACTCTGTGAGTTGCATTCACACGTGGCAGTGCAGTTTCTCAGAAAGCTGCTCTTTAGTTATTATGTGAGGATATTTCCTTTTTCACCAGAGCCCTCAGTGAGCTCACAAACATACTATGCAGAATCCACGACAACAGTGTTACCAAACTGTTCCAAGATGGGAAGGGTGGATGTCTGTGTGATGAAGTCACACATCAGAAAGCAATCTCTCAGAAAGCTTCTCTGTAGTTGTTCTGTGAGGATATTTCCTTTTTCACCATGAGTCGCTATGGGCTCTGAAATATCACTTCTCAGGTTCCTCAAAGACAGTGTTAATGGACTGCTCCACGAAATATAAGTGTAACTTTGTGAGATGAATTCACACATCACCAAGAAGTTTCTAAGAACGCTTCTTTCTAGTTTTTATGTGTGGATGTTTCCTTTGTCACCGTAAGTATCATTGCGTTATGAAGTGTCTAATTGCAGATTTCCAGAAAACTGTGTTAACAAACTGATCACTGAAGAGAAACGTGTAACTCTGTGAGTTGCATTCACACGTGGCAGTGCAGTTTCTCAGAAACCTGCTCTTTAGTTATTATGTGAGGATATTTCCTTTTTCACCAGAGCCCTCAATGAGCTCCCAAATATACTTTTGCAGAATCCAGGAGAACAGTGTTTGTTAACTGTTCCAAGAAGGGAAGGGTGGAACTCTGTGTGATGAAGTCACACATCAGAATGAAATCTCTCAGAAAGCCTCTCTGTAGTTATTATGTGAGGATATTTCCGTTTTCACCTTGGGTTCCTATGGGCTCCAGAATATCTCTTTCTAGTTTCCACGAAAAGAGTGTTAGCAAACTGCTTCCTGAAGTCTAAATTATAAGTCTGTGAGATGAACTCACAGATCAGAAAGAAGTTTCTCAGAAAGCTTCTTTCACGTTTTGAATGGATGTAATTTCCTTTATCAGAGTAGGCCTCAATGCGATCCAAGGAAGCCCTTCTCAGGTTTCTCAAAGACAGTGTTAATAGACTGATCCAAGAAACATTAGTGTAACTCTGTGAGATGAATTCACACGTCACCAAGAAGTTTCTAAGAAAGCTTCTTTCCAGTTTTCATGTGTGGATGTTTCCCTTGTCACCGTAAGCATCACCGCGCTATGAAATATCTAATTGCAGATGTCCAGAAAACTGTGTTAACAAAGTGATCACTGAAGAGAAACGTGTAACTCTGTGAGTTTCATTCACACGTGGCAGTGCAGTTTCTCAGAAAGCTGCTCTTCAGTTTTTATATGAGGATATTTCCTTTTTCACCAGGGCCCTCAATGAGCTCCCAAATATACCTTTGCAGAATCCACGACAACAGTGTTTGTAAACTGTTCCAAGAAGGGATGGGTGGAACTCTGTGTGATGAAGTCACACATCAGAAAGCAATCTCTCAGAAAGCTTCTCTGTAGTTATTCTGTGAGGATATTTCCTTTTTCACCATGGGTTCCTATTAGCTCCCAAATACCACTTTCTAGTTTCCACGAAAGGATTGTTAGCAAACTGCTTCCTGAAGTCAAAATTATAAGTCTGTGAGATGAACTCACAGATCAGAAAGAAGTTTCTCAGAAAGCTTCTTTCACGTTTTGAACGGATGAAATTTCCTTTATCAGCTTAGGCCTCAATGCGATCTAAGGAATCCCTTCTCAGGTTCCTCAAAGACAGTGTTTATGGACTGCTCCACGAAACATAAGTGTAACTCTGTGAGATAAATTCACACGTCACCAAGAAGTTTCTAAGAAAGCTTCTTTCTAGTTTTTATGTGTGGATATTTCCTTTGTCACGGTAAGTTTCATTGCGCTATGAAGTATCTAATTGCAGATTTCCAAAAAACTGTGTTAACAAACTGATCACTGAAGAGAAACGTGTAACTCTGTGAGTTGCATTCACACATGGCAGTGCAGTTTCTCAGAAAGCTGCTCTTTAGTTATTATGTGAGGATATTTCCTTTTTCACCAGAGCCCTCAATGAGCTCCCAAATATACATTTGCAGAATCCACGACAACAGTGTTAGCAAACTGTTCCAAAGAGGGAAGGGTGGAACTCTGTGTGATGAAGTCACACATCAGAAAGCAATCTCTCAGAAAGCTTCTCTGTAGTTATTATGTGAGGACATTTCCTTTTTCACCATGGGTCCCTAAGGGCTCCCAAATATCACTTTCCAGTTTCCACGAAAAGAGTGTTAGCAAACTGCTTCCTGAAGTCTAAATTATAAGTCAGTGAGATGAAATCACAGATAAGAAAGAGGTTTCTCAGAAAGCTTCTTTCATGTTTTGAACGGAAGAAATTTCCTTTATCAGCGTAGGCCTCGTTGCGATCCAAGGAAGCCCTTCTCAGGTTCCTCAAAGACAGTGTTAATGGACTGCTCCACGAAACATAAGTGTAACTCTGTGAGATGAATTCACACATCACCAAGAAGTTTCTAAGGAAGCTTCTTTATAGTTTTCATGTGCGGATGTTTCCTTTGTCACCGTAAGGATCATTGTGCTATGAAATATCTAATTGCAGATTTCCAGAAAACTGTGTTAACAAACTGATCACTGAAGAGAAACGTGTAACTCTGTGAGTTGCATTCACCCGTGGCAGTGCAGTTTCTCAGAAAGCTGCTCTTTAGTTTTTATGTGAGGATATTTCCTTTTTCACCAGAGCCCTCAGTGAGCTCACAAACATACTTTGCAGAATCCACGACAACAGTGTTAGCAAACTGTTCCAAGATGGGAAGGGTGGACTCCGTGTGATGAAGTCACACATCAGAAAGCAATCTCTCAGAAAGCTTCTCTGTAGTTATTCTGTGAGGATATTTCCTTTTTCACCATGAGTCCCTATGGGCTCTGAAATACCACTTCTCAGGTTCCACGAAAAGAGTGTTAGCAAACTGCTTCCTGAAGTCTAAATTATAAGTCTGTGAGATGAACTCACAGATCAGAAATATGTTTCTCAGAAAGCTTCTTTCACGTTTTGAACGGATGAAATTTCCGTTATGAGCGTAGGCCTCAATGCGATCCAAGGAAGCCCTTCTCAGGTTCCTCAAAGACAGTGTTAATGGACTGCTCCACGAAACATTAGTGTAACTCTGTGAGATGAATTCACACGTCACCAGGAAATTTCTAAGAAAGCTTCTTTCTAGTTTTCATCTGTGGATGTTTGCTTTGTCACCGTAAGATTCATTGCGCTATGAAGTATCTAATTGCAGATTTCCAGAAATCTGTGTTAACAAACTGATCACTGAAGAGAAACGTGTATCTCTGTGAGTTGCATTGACACGTGGCAGTGCAGTTTCTCAGAAAGCTGCTCTTTAGTTATTATGTGAGGATATTTCCTTTTTCACCAGAGTCCTCAATGAGCTCCCAAATATACCTTTGCAGAATCCAGGACAACAGTGTTTGTTAACTGTTCCAAGAAGGGAAGGGTGGAACTCTGTGTGATGAAGTCACACATAAGAAAGAAATCTCTCAGAAAGCCTCTCTGTAGTTATTATGTGAGGATATTTCCGTTTTCACCTTGGGCTCCTATGGGCTCCCGAATATCACTTTCTAGTTTCCACGAAAAGAGTGTTAGCAAACTGCTTCCTGAAGTCTAAATTATAAGTCTGTGAGATGAACTCACAGATCAGAAAGAAGTTTCTCAGAAAGCTTCTTCCACGTTTTGAACGGATGAAATTTCCTTTATCAGCGTAGGCCTCAATGCGATCCAAGGAATCCCTTCTCAGGATCCTCAAAGACAGTGTTAATGGCCTGCTCCACGAAACATAAGTGTAACTCTGTGAGATGAATTCACACGTCACCAAGAAGTTTCTAAGAATGCTTCTTTCTAGTTTTCATCTCTGGATGTTTCCTTTGTCACCGTAAGGATCATTGCGCTATGAAATATCTAATTGCAGATTTCCAGAAAACTGTGTTAACAAACTGATCACTGAAGAGAAACGTGTAACTCTGTGAGTTGCATTCACCCGTGGCAGTGCAGTTTCTCAGAAAGCTGCTCTTTAGTTATTATGTGAGGATATTTCCTTTTTCACCAGAGCCCTCAATGAGCTCCCAAATATACCTTTGCAGAATCCATGACAACAGTGTTAGCAAACTGTTCCAAAGAGGGAAGGTTGGAACTCTGTTTGATGAAGTCACACATCAGAAAGCAATCTCTCAGAAAGCTTCTCTGTAGTTATTCTGTGAGGATATTTCCTTTTTCACCTTGGGTTCCTATGTTCTCCCGAATATCACTTTCTAGTTTCCACGAAAAGAGTGTTAGCAAACTGCTTCCTGAAGTCTAAATTATAAGTCGGTGAGATGAACTCACAGATCACAAAGAGGTTTCTCAGAAAGCTTCTTTCACGTTTTGAACGGATGAAATTTCCTTCATCAGCGTAGGCCTCAATGCGATCCAAGGAAGCCCTTCTCAGGTTCCTCAAAGACAGTGTTTATGGACTGCTCCACGAAACATAACTGTAACTCTGTGAGATGAATTCACACATCACCAGGAAATTTCTAAGAATGCTTCTTTCTAGTTTTCATCTGTGCATGTTTACTCTGTCACCGTAAGTTTCATTGCGCTATGAAGTATCTAATTGCAGATTTCCAGAAAACTGTGTTAACAAACTGATCACTGAAGAGAAACGTGTAACTCTGTGAGTTGCATTCACACATGGCAGTGCAGTTTCTCACAAAGCTGCTCTTTAGTTATTATGTGAGGATATTTCCTTTTTCACCAGAGCCTTCAATGAGCTCCCAAATGTACCTTTGCAGAATCCACGACAACAGTGTTAGCAAACTGTTCCAAGAAGGGAAGAGTGGAACTCTGTGTGATTAAGTCACACGTCAGAAAGCAATTTCTCAGAAAGCTTCTCTGTAGTTATTATGTGAGGATATTGCCATTTTCACCATGGGTCCCTGTGGGCTCCCAAATATCACTTTCCAGTTTCCACGAAAAGAGTGTTAGCAAACTGCTTCCTGAAGTCTAAATTATAAGTCTGTGAGATGAACTCACAGATCAGTAAGAAGTTTCTCAGAAAGCTTCTTTCACGTTTTGAACGGATGAAATTTCCTTTATCAGCGTAGGCCTCAATGCGATCCAAAGAAGCCCTTCTAAGGTTCCTCAAAGACAGTGTTAATGCACTGCTCCACGAAACATAAGTGTAACTCTGTGAGATGAATTCACACATCACCAAGAAGTTTCTAAGAACGCTTCTTTCTAGGTTTCATCTGTGGATGTTTCCTTTGTCACCGTAAGTTTCATTGCACAATGAAGTATCTAATTGCAGATTTCCAGAAAACTGTGTTAACAAACTAATCACTGAAGAGAAACGTGTAACTCTGTGAGTTGCATTCACACATGGCAATGCAGTATCTCACAAACCTGCTCTTTAGTTATTATGTGAGAATATTTCCTTTTTCACCAGAGCCCTCAATGAGTTCCCAAATATACCTTTTGCAGAATCCACGACAACACTGTTAGCAAACTGTTCCAAGAAGGGAAGGGTGGAACTCTGTGTGATGAAGTCACACATCAGAAAGCAATCTCTCAGAAAGCTTCTCTGTAGTTATTATGTGAGGCTATTTCCTTTTTCACCTTTGGTCCCTGAGGGTTACAAATATCACTTTCTAGTATCCACGAAAAGAGTGTTAGCAAACTGCTTCCTGAAGTCTAAATTATAAGTCTGTGTCATGAACTCACGGATCAGGAAGAAGTTTCTCAGAAAGCTTCTTTCACATTTTGAACGGATGAAATTTCCTTTATCAGCGTAAGCCTCAATGCGATCCAAGGAAGCCCTTCTCAGGTTCCTCAAAGACAGTGTTAATGGACTGCTCCACGAAACATAAGTGTAACTCTGGGAGATGAATTCACACATCACCCAGAAGTTTCTAAGAAAGCTTCTTTCTAGTTTTCATCTGTGGATGTTTCCTTTGTCACCGTAAGTTTCATTGCGCTATGAAGTATCTAATTGCAGATTTCCAGAAAACTGTGTTAACAAACTGATCACTGAAGTGAAACCTGTAACTCTGTAAGTTGCATTCACACATGGCAATGCAGTTTCTCAGAAAACTGCTGTTTAGTTATTATGTGAGGATGATTCCTTTTTCACCAGAGCCCTCAATGAGCTCCCAAATATACCTTTGAAGAATCCACGACAACAGTGTTAGCAAACTGTTCCAAGAAGGGAAGTCTGTAACTCTGTGTGTTGAAGTCACACACCAGAAAGCAATCTCTCATAAATCATCTCTGTAGTTACTGTGTGAGGATATTTCCTTTTTCACCATGGGTCCCTAAGGGCTCCCAAATATCACTTTCCAGATTCCACGAAAAGAGTGTTAGCAAACTGCTTCCTGAAGTCTAAATTATAAGTATGTGAGATAAACTCACAGATCAGAAAGAAGTTTCTCAGAAAGCTTCTTTCACGTTTTGAACGGATCAAATTTGCTTTATCAGCGTTGGCCTCAATGCCATTCAAGGAAGCCCTTCTCAGGTTTCTCAAAGACAGTGTCAATGGAGGGCTCCACGAAACATAAGTGTAACTCTGTGAGATGAATTCACACATCACCAAGAAGTTTCTAAGAAAGATTCTTTCTAGTTTTCATCTGTGGATGTTTCCTTTGTCACCGTAAGTTTCATTGCGCTATGATGTATCTAATTGCAGATTTCCATAAAACTGTGTTAACAAACTGATCACTGAAGAAAAACGCGTATCTCTGTGAGTTGCATTCACACATGGGAGTGCAGTTTTTCACGAAGCTGCTCTTTAGTTAATAAGTGAGGATATTTCCTTTTTCACCAGAGCCCTCATTGAGTTCCCAAATATACCTTTGCAGAATCCACGAAAACAGTGTTACCAAACTGTTCCAAGAAGGGAAGGGTGGAACTCTATGTGATGAAGTCACACATCAGAAAGCAATCTCAAAAAGCTTCTCTGTAGTTATTATGTGAGGATATTTCCTTTTTCCCCATGGGCCCCTAAGGGCTCCCAAATATCACTTTCCAGTTTCCACGAAAAGAGTGTTAGCAAACGGCTTCCTGAAGTCTAAACTATAAGTCTGTGAGATGAACTCACATATCAGAAAGAAGTTTCTCAGAAAGATTCTTTCACGTTTTGAACGGATGAAATTTCCTTTATCATCGTAGGCCTCAATGCCATCCAAGGAAGCCCTTCTCACGTTTCTCAAGGACAGTGTGAATGGACTGCTCTACGAAAAATAAGTGTAACTCTGTGAGATGAATTCACACATCACCAAGAAGTTTCTAAGAAAGCTTCTTTCTAGGTTTCATCTGTGGATGTTTCCTTTGTCACCGTAAGTTTCATTGCGGTATGAATTTCTAATTGCAGATTTCCAGAAAACTGTGTTAACAAACTGATCACTGAAGAGAAACGTGTAACTCTGTGAGTTGCATTCACACATGGCAGTGCAGTTTTCCACAATGCTGCTCTTTAGTTATTATGTGAGGATATTTCCTTTTTCACCCGAGCCCTCAAATAGCTCCCAAATATACCTTTGCAGAATCCACGACAACAGTGTTAGCAAACTGTTCCAAGAAGGGAAGGGTGGAACTCTGTGTGATTAAGTCACACGTCAGAAAGCAATCTCTCAGAAAGCTTCTCTGTAGTTATTATGTGAGGATATTGCCATTTTCACCATGGGTCCCTGTGGGTTCCCAAATATCACTTTCCCATTGCCACGAAAAGAGTGTTAGCAAACTGCTTCCTAAAGTCTAAATTATAAGTCTGTGAGGTGAACTCACAGAACAGAAAGAAGTTTCTCAGAAAGCTTCTTTTATGTTTTGAACGGATGAAATTTTCTTTATTAATGTAGGCCTCAATGCGTTCCAAGGAAGCCCTTCTCAGGTTCCTCAAAAACAGTGTTAATGGACTGCTAGACGAAACATAAATGTAACTCTGTGAGATGAATTCACACATCACCGAGAAGTTTCTAAGAACGTTTCTTTCTTGTTTTCTTCTGTGGATGTTTCCTTTGTCACCGTATGGTTCATTGCGCTATGAAGTATCTAATTGCAGATTTCCAGAAAACTGTGTTACCAAACTGATCACTGAAGAGAAACGTGTAACTCTGTGAGTTGCATTCACACATGGCCGTGCAGTTTTTCAGAAAGCTGCTCTTGAGTTATTATGTGAGGATATTTCCTTTTTCACCAGAGCCCTCAATGAGCTCCCAAATATACCTTTGCAGAATCCACGACAACAGTGTTAGCAAACTGTTCCGAGAAGGGATGGTTGGAAATCTGTGTGATGAAGTCACACATCCGAAAGCAATCTCTCAGAAAGCTTCTCTGTAGTTATTATGTGAGGATATTTCCTCTTTCACCATGGGTCCCTGTTTGCTCCCAAACATCTCTTTCCAGTTTCCACGAAAAGAGTGTTAGCAAACTGCTTCCTGAAGTCTAAATTATAAGTCTGTGAGATGAACTCACAGATCAGAAAGAAGTTTCTGGGAAAGCTTCTTTCACGTTTTGAACGGATGAAATTTCCTTTATCAGCGGAGGCCTCAATGTGATCCAAGGAAGCCCTTCTCAGGCTCCTCTAAGACAGTGTTAATCGACTGCTCCATGAAACATAAGTGTAACTCTGTGAGATGAATTCACACATCACCAAGGAGTTTCTAAGAAAGCTTCTTTCTAATTTTCATCTGTGGATGTTTCCTTTGTCACCGTAATTTTCATTGCGCTATGAAGTATCTAAATGCAGATTTCCATAAAACTGTCTTAACAAACTGATCACTGAAGTGAAACTTGTAACTCTGTGAGTTGCATTCACACATGGCAGTGCAGTTTCTCAGAAAGCTGCTCTTTAGTTGTTATGTGAGGATATTTCCTTTTTCACACGAGCCCTCAATGAGCTCCCAAATATACCTTTGCAGAATCCACGACAATAGTGTTAGCAAACTCTTCCAATAAGGTAAGGGTGGAACTTTGTGTGATGAAGTCACACTTCAGAAAGCAATCTCTCAGAAAGCTTCTCTGTAGTTATTATGTGAGGATATTTCCTTTATCACCATGGGTCCCTACGGGCTCCCAAATATCACTTTCCAGTTTCCACAATAAGAGTGTTAGCAAACTACATCCTGAAGTCTATATCATAAGTCTGTGAGATGAACTCACAGATCAGAAAGAAGTTTCTCAGAAAGCTTCTTTTACGTTTCTAACGTATGAAATTTTCTTTATCAGTGTCGGCCTCAATGCGATCCAAGGAAGCCCTTCTCAGGTTCCTCAAAGACAGTGTTAATGGACTGCTCCACGAAACATAAGTGTAACTCTGTGAGATGAATTCACACATCACCAAGAAGTTTGTAATAAAGCTTCTTTCTAGTTTTCATCTGTGGATGTTTCCTTTTTCACCGTAAGGTTCATTGCGCTATGAACTATCTCATTGCAGATTTCCAGAAAACTGTGTTAACAAACTGATCACTGAAGAGAAACGTGTAACTCTGTGAGTTGCATTCACACATGGCAGTGCACTTTCTCAGAAAGCTGCTCTTGAGTTATTATGTGAGGATATTGCCTTTTTCAGCAGAGCCCTCAATGAGCTCCCAAATATACCTTTGCAGAATCCACGACAACAGTGTTAACAAAGTGTTCCAAGAAGAGAAGGGTGGAACTCTGTGTGATGAAGTCACACATCGAAAAGCAATCTCTCAGAAAGCTTCTCTGTATTTATTATGTGAGGATGTTTCGTTTATCACCATGGGTCCCTATGGGCTCCCAAATATCACTTTCCAGTTTCCACAAAATAGTGTTAGCAAACTGCTTCCTGAAGTCTAAATTATAAGTGTGTGAGATGAACTCACAGATCAGAAAGAAGTTTCTCAGAAAGCTTCTTTCACGTTTTGAACGGATGAAAATTCCTTTATCAGCCGAGCCCCCAGTGCGATCCCAGAAAGCCCTTCTCAGGTTCCTCAAAGACAGTGTTAATGGACTGCTCCACGAAAAATAAGTGTAACTCTGTGAGATGAATTCACACATCACCAAGAAGTTTCTAAGAAAGCTTCTTTCTAGTTTTCATCTCTGGATGTTTCCTTTGTCACCGTAAGTTTCATTGCGCTATGAAGAATCTAATTGCAAATTTCCAGAAAACTGTGTTAACAAACTGATCTCTGAAGAGAAACGTGTAACTCTGTGAGTTGCATTCATACATGGCAGTGCAGTTTCTCAAAAAGCTGCTCTATAGTTATTAGGTGAGGATATTTCCTTTTTAACCAGAGCCCTCAATGAGCTCCCTAATAAACCTTTCCAGAATCCTCGACAACAGTGTTAGCAAACTGTTCCAAGAAGGGAAGGGTGGAACTCGGTGTGATGAAGTCACACATCAGAAAGCAGTCTCTCAGAGAGATTCTTTGTAGTTATAATGTGAGGATATTTAATTTATCAATATGGGTCCCTGTGGGCTCACAAATATCACTTTACAGTTTCCACGAAAAAAGTGTTAGCAAACTGCTTCCTGAGCTCTAAACTATAAGTCTGTGAGATGAACTCACAGACCACAATGAAGTTTCTCAGAAGCTTCTTTCACGTTTTGAACGGATGAAATTTCCTTTATCAGCATACGCCTCAATGCGATCCAAGGAAGCCCTTCTCAGGTTCCTCAAATACAGTGTTAATGGACTGCTCTACGAAAAATAAGTGTAACTCTGTGAGGTGAATTCACACATCACCAAGAAGTTTCTATGAAAGCTTCTTTCAAATTTTCTTCTGTGGATGTTTCCTTTGTCACCGTAAGGTACATTGCGCTATGAAGTATCTAATTGCAGATTTCCAGAAAACTGTGTTAACAAACTGATCACTGAAGAGAAACGTGTAACTCTGTGAGTTGCATTCACACATGGCAGTGCAGTTTCTCAGAAAGCTGCTCTTAAGTTATTATGTGAGGATATTTCCTTTTTCACCAGAGCCCTCAATGAGCTCCCTAATATACCTTTGCAGAATCAACGACAACAGTGTTAGCAAACTGTTCCCAGAAGGGAAGGGTGGAACTCTGTGTGATAAAGTCACGCATCAGAAAGCAATCTCTCAGAAAGCTTCTCTGTAGTTATTATGTGAGGATATTTCCTTTTTCACCATGGCTCCCTATGGGCTCCCAAATATCACTTTCCAGTTTCCACGAAAAGAGTGTTAGCAAACTGCTTCCTGAAGTCTAAATTATAAGTCTGTGAGATGAACTCACAGATCAGAAAGTAGTTTCTCAGAAAGCATCTTTCACGTTTTGAATGGATGAAATTTCCGTTTTAAGTGTAGGCCTCAATGCAATCCAAGGAAACCCTTCTCAGGTTCCTCAAAGACAGTGTTAATGGACTGCTCCACGAAACATAAGTGTAACTCTGTGAGATGAATTCACACATCACCAAGAAGTTTCTAAGAAAGCTGCTTTCTAGTTTTCATCTGTGGATGTTTCCTTTGTCACCGTAAGTTTCATTGCACTATGAAGTATCTAATTGCAGATTTCCAGAAAACTGTGTTAACAAACTGATCACTGAGGAGAAACGTGTAACTCTGTGAGTTGCATTCACACATGGCAGTGCAGTTTCTCAGAAAGCTGCTCTTTAGTTATTATGTGAGGATATTTCCTTTTTCACCAGAGCCCTCAATGAGCTCCCAAATATACCTATGCAGAATCCACGACAATAGTGTTAGCAAACAGTTCCAAGAAGGGAAGGGTGGAACTCTGTGTGATGAAGTCACACATCAGAGAGCAATCTCTCAGAAAGCTTCTCTGTAGTTATTATGTGAGGATATTTCCTTTATCACCATGGGTCCCTAGGGGATCCCAAATATCACTTTCCAGTTTCCACGGAAAGAGTGTAGGCAAACTGCTTCCTGAAGTCGACATTATACGTCTGTGAGATGAACTCCCAGATCAGAAAGAAGTTTCTCAGAAAGCTTCTTTCACGTTTTGAACGGATGAAATTTCCTTTATAAGCGTAGGCCTCAATGCGATCCAAGGAAACCCTTCTCAGGTACCTCAAAGACAGTGTTAATGGACTGCTCCACGAAAGATAAGTGTAACTCTCTGAGATGAATTCACACATCACCCAGAAGTTTCTAAGAAAGCTTCTTTCTAGTTTTCATCTGTGGATGTTTCCTTTGTCACCGTAAGTTTCATTGCGCTATGAAGTATCTAATTGCAGATTTCCAGAAAACTGTGTTAACAAACTGATCACTGAAGAGAAACGTGTAACTCTGTGAGTTGCATTCACACATGGCAATGCAGTTTCTCAGAAAACTGCTTTTAGTTATTATGTGAGGATATTTCCTTTATCACCAGAGCCCTCAATGAGCTCCTAAATATACCTTTGCAGAATCAACGACAACAGGGTTAGCTAACTGTTCCAAGTAGGGAAGGGTGGAATTCTGTGTGACGAAGTCACACATCAGAAAGCAATCTCTCAAAAAGCTTCTCTGTAGTTATCATGTGAGGATATTTCCTTTATCGCCATGGGTCCCTAGGGGCTCCCAAATGTCACTTTCCAGTTTCCACGAAAAGAGTGTTAGCAAACTGCTTCTTGAAGTCGAATTTATAAGTCTGTGAGATGAACTCACAGAGCAGAAAGAAGTTTCTCAGACAGCTTCTTTCACGTTTTGAACGAATGAAATTTCCTTTATCAGCGGAGGCCTCAATGCGATCCAAGGAAGCCCTTCTCAGGTTCCTCAAAGACAGTGTTAATGGACTGCTAAACGAAACATAAGTGTAACTCTGTGAGATGAATTCACATATCACCAAGAGGTGTCTAAGAAAGCTTCTTTCTAGTTTTCATCTGTGGATGTTTCCTTTGTCACCGTAAGTTTCATTGCGCTATGAAGTATCTAATTGCAGATTTCCAGAAAACTGTGTTAACAAACTGACCACTGAAGAGAAACGTGTACCTCTGTGAGTTGCATTCAAACATGGCTATGCAGTTTCTCAGAAAGCTGCTCTTTAGTTGTTATGTGAGGACATTTCCTTTTTCACCAGAGCCCTCAATGAACTCCCAAATATACCTTTGCAGAATCCACGACAACAGTGTTAGCAAACTGTTCCAAGAATGGAAGGGTGTAACTCTGTGTGATAAATTCACACATCAGAAAGCAATCTCTCAGAAAGCTTCTCTGTAGTTATTATGTGAGGATATTTCCTTTATCGCCATGGGTCCATATGGGCTCCCAAATATCACTTTCCAGTTTCCACGAAAAGAGTGTTAGCAAACTGCTTCCTGAAGTCTAAATTATAAGTCTGTGAGATGAACTCCCAGATCAGAAAGAACTGTCTCAGAAAGCTTCTTTCACGTTTTGAACGGATGAAATTTCCTTTATCAGCGGAGGCCTCAAGGCAATCCAGGAAGCCCTTCTCAGGTTCCTCAAAGACAGTGTTAATGGACTGCTCCACGAAACATAAGTGTAACTCTGTGAGATGAATTCACATATCACCAAGAGGTGTCTAAGAAAGCTTCTTTCTAGTTTTCATCTGTGGATGTTTCCTTTGTCACCGTAAGTTTCATTGCGCTATGAAGTATCTAATTGCAGATTTCCAGAAAACTGTGTTAACAAACTGATCACTGAAGAGAAACGTGTAACTCTGTGAGTTGCATTCAAACATGGCTATGCAGTTTCTCAGAAAGCTGCTCTTTAGTTGTTATGTGAGGACATTTCCTTTTTAACCAGAGCCCTCAATGAGCTCCCAAATATACCTTTGCAGAATCCACGACAACAGTGTTAGCAAACTGTTCCAAGAAGGGAAGGGTGTAACTCTGTGTGATGAATTCACACATCAGAAAGCAATCTCTCAGAAAGCTTCTCTGTAGTTATTATGTGAGGATATTTCCTTTATCACCATGGGTCCCTAGGGGCTCCCAAATATCATTTTCCAGTTTCCACGAAAAGAGTGTCAGCAAACTGCTTCCTGAAGTCGAAATTATAAGTCTGTGAGATGAACTCACAGATCAGAATGAAGTTTCTCAGAAAGCTTCTTTCACGTTTTGAAGGGATGAAATTTGCTTTATCAGCCTAGGCCTCAATGCGATCCAGGAGGCCCTTCTCAGGTTCCTCAAAGACAGTGTTAATGGACTGCTCCATGAAACATAAGTGTAACTCTGTGAGATGAATTCACATATCACCAAGAGGTGTCTAAGAAAGCTTCTTTCTAGTTTTCATCTGTGGATGTTTCCTTTGTCACCGTCAGTTTCATTGCGCTATGAAGTATCTAATTGCAGATTTCCAGAAAACTGTGTTAACAAACTGATCACTGAAGAGAAACGTGTAACTCTGTGAGTTGCATTCAAACATGGCTATGCAGTTTCTCAGAAAGCTGCTCTTTAGTTGTTATGTGAGGACATTTCCTTTTTCACCAGAGCCCTCAATGAACTCCCAAATATACCTTTGCAGAATCCACGACAACAGTGTTAGCAAACTGTTCCAAGAAGGGAAGGGTGTAACTCTGTGTGATGAATTCACACATCAGAAAGCAATCTCTCAGAAAGCTTCTCTGTAGTTATTATGTGAGGATATTTCCTTTTTCACCATGGGTCCCTGTGGGCTCCCAAATATCACTTTCCAGTTTCCACAAAAAGAGAATTAGCAAACTGCTTCCTGAAGTTTAAATTACAAGTCTGTGAGATGAACTCACAGATCAGAAAGAAGTTTCTCAGAAAGCTTCTTTCAAGTTTTGAACGGATGAAATTTCCTTTATCACCGGAGGCCTCAATGCGATCCAAGGAAACCCTTCTCAGGTTCCTCAAAGACAGTGTTAATTGACTGCTCCACGAAACATAAGTGTAACTCTGTGAGATGAATTCACACATCACCAAGAAGTTTCTAAGAAAGCTTCTTTCTAGTTTTCATCTGTGGATGTTTCCTTTGTCACCGTAAGTTTCATTGCGCTATGAAGTATCTAATTGCAGATTTCCAGAAAACTGTGTTAACAAACTGATCACTGAAGAGAAACGTGTAACTCTGTGAGTTGCATTCACACATGGCAGTGCAGTTTCTCAGAAAGCTGCTCTTTAGTTGTTATGTAAGGATATTTCCTTTCTCACCAGAGCCCTCAATGAGCTCCCAAATATACCTTTGCAGAATCCACGACAACAGTGTTAGCAAACTGTTCCAAGAAGGGAAGGGTGTAACTCTGTGTGATGAATTCACACATCAGAAAGCAATCTCTCAGAAAGCTTCTCTGTAGTTATTATGTGAGGATATTTCCTTTATCGCCATGGGTCCATATGGGCTCCCAAATATCACTTTCCAGTTTCCACGAAAAGAGTGTTAGCAAACTGCTTCCTGAAGTCTAAATTATAAGTCTGTGAGATGAACTCCCAGATCAGAAAGAACTGTCTCAGAAAGCTTCTTTCACGTTTTGAACGGATGAAATTTCCTTTATCAGCGGAGGCCTCAAGGCAATCTAGGAAGCCCTTCTCAGGTTCCTCAAAGACAGTGTTAAAGGACTGCTCCACGAAACATAAGTGTAACTCTGTGAGATGAATTCACATATCACCAAGAGGTGTCTAAGAAAGCTTCTTTCTAGTTTTCATCTGTGGACGTTTCCTTTGTCACCGTAAGTTTCATTGCGCTATGAAGAATCTAGTTGCAGATTTCCAGAAAACTGTGTTAACAAACTGATCACTGAAGAGAAACGTGTAACTCTGTGAGTTGCATTCACACATGGCAATGCAGTTTCTCAGAAGCTGCTCTTCAGTTATTATGTGAGGATATTTCCTTTTTCACCAGAGCCCTCAATGAGCTCCCAAATATACCTTTCCAGAAACCACGACAACACTGTTAGCAAACTGTTCCAAGAAGGGAAGGTTGGAACTCTGTGTGATGAAGTCACACATCAGAAAGCAATCTCTCAGAAAGCTTCTCTGTAGTTATTATGTGAGGATATTTCCTTTTTCACCATGGGTCCCTGTGGGCTCCCAAATATCACTTTCCAGTTTCCACAAAAAGAGAATTAGCAAACTGCTTCCTGAAGTTTAAATTACAAGTCTGTGAGATGAACTCACAGATCAGAAAGAAGTTTCTCAGAAAGCTTCTTTCACGTTTTGAACGGATGAAATTTCCTTTATAAGCGTAGGCCTCAATGCGATCCAAGGAAACCCTTCTCAGGTACCTCAAAGACAGTGTTAATGGACTGCTCCACGAAACATAAGTGTAACTCTGTGAGATGAATTCACACATCACCCAGAAGTTTCTAAGAAAGCTTCTTTCTAGTTTTCATCTGTGGATGTTTCCTTTGTCACCGTAAGTTTCATTGCGCTATGAAGTATCTAATTGCAGATTTCCAGAAAACTGTGTTAACAAACTGATCACTGAAGAGAAACGTGTAACTCTGTGAGTTGCATTCACACATGGCAATGCAGTTTCTCAGAAAGCTGCTCTTTAGTTATTATGTGAGGATATTTCCTTTATCACCAGAGCCCTCAATGAGCTCCTAAATATACCTTTGCAGAATCCACGACAACAGTGTTAGCTAACTGTTCCAAGTAGGGAAGGGTGGAACTCTGTGTGATGAAGTCACACATCAGAAAGCAATCTCTCAGAAAGCTTCTCTGTAGTTATCATGTGAGGATATTTCCTTTATCACCATGGGTCCCTAGGGGCTCCCAAATATCACTTTCCAGTTTCCACGAAAAGAGTGTTAGCAAACTGCTTCTTGAAGTCGAAATTATAAGTCTGTGAGATGAACTCACAGATCAGAAAGAAGTTTCTCAGACAGCTTCTTTCACGTTTTGAACGAATGAAATTTCCTTTATCAGCGGAGGCCTCAATGCGATCCAAGGAAGCCCTTCTCAGGTTCCTCAAAGACAGTGTTAATGGACTGCTAAACGAAACATAAGTGTAACTCTGTGAGATGAATTCACATATCACCAAGAGGTGTCTAAGAAAGCTTCTTTCTTGTTTTCATCTTTGGATGTTTCCTTAGTCACCGTAAGTTTCATTGCGATATGAAGTATCTAATTGCAGATTTCCAGAAAACTGTGTTATCAAACTGATCACTGAAGAGAAACGTGTAACTCTTTGAGTTGCATTCACACATGGCAGTGCAGTTTCTGTGAAAGCTGCTCTTTAGTTATTATGTTAGGACATTTCCTTTTTCACCAGAGCCTCTTATGAGCTCCCAAATATACCTTTGCAGAATCCACGACAACAGGGTTAGCAAACTGTTCCAAGAAGGGAAGGGTGGAACTCTGTGTGATGAAGTCACACATCAGAAAGCAATCTCTCAGAAAGCTTCTCTGTAGTTATTATTTGAGGATATTTCCTTTATCAACCTTGGTCCCTAAGGGCTCCCAAATATCACTTTCCAGTTTCCACGAAGAGAGTGTTAGCAAACTGCTTCCTGAAGTCGAAATTATAAGTCTGTGAGATGAACTCACAGATCAGAAAGAAGTTTCTCAGAAAGCTTCTTTCAAGTTTTGAACGGATGAAATTTCCTTTATCAGCGGAGGCCTCAATGCGATCCAAGGAAGCCCTTCTCAGGTTCCTCAAAGACAGTGTTAATGGAGTGCTCCACGAAACATAACTGTAACTCTGTGAGATGAATTCACACATCACTAAGAAGTTTCTAAGAAAGATTCTTTCTAGTTTTCATCTGTGGATGCTTCCTTTCTCACCGTAAGTTTCATTGCGCTATGAAATATCTAATTGCAGATTTCCAGAAAACTGTGTTAACAAACTGATCACTGAAGAGAAACGTGTAACTCTGTGAGTTGCATTCAAACATGGCAATGCAGTTTCTCAGAAAGCTGCTCTTCCGTTATTACGTGAGGATACTTCCTTTTTCACCAGAGCCCTCAATGAGCTCCCAAATATACCTTTGCAGAATCCACGACAACAGTGTTAGCAAACTGTTCCAAGAAGGGAAGGGTGGAACTCTGTGTGATAAAGTCACGCATCAGAAAGCAATCTCTCAGAAAGCTTCTCTGTAGTTATTATGTGAGGATATTTCCTTTTTCACCATGGGTCCCTATGGGCTCCCAAATATCACTTTCCATTTTCCACGAAAAGAGTGTTAGCAAACTGCTTCCTGAAGTCTAAATTATAAGTCTGTGAGATGAACTCACAGATCAGAAAGAAGTTTCTCAGAAAGTTTCTTTCCCGTTTTGAACGGATGAAATTTCCTTTATCAGCATAGGCCTCAATGCGATCCCAGGAAGCCCTTCTCAGGTTCCTCAAAGAGAGTGGGAATGGACTGCTCCACGATACATAAGTGTAACTCTTTGAAATGATTTCACACATAACCAAGAAGTTTCTAAGAAAGCTTCTTTCTAGTTATCATCTGTGGATGTTTCCTTTGTCACCGTAAGTTTCTTTGCTCTATGAAGTATCTAATTGCAGATTTCCATAAAACTGTGTTAACAAACTGATCACTGAAGAGAAACGTGTAACTCTGTGATTTGCATTCACACTTGGCAGTGCAGTTTCTCAGAAAGCTGCTCTTTAGTTATAATGTGAGGATTTTTCCTTTTTCACCAGAGCCCTCAATGAGCTCCCAAATATACCTTTGCAGAATCCACGACAACTAGTGTTAGCACACTGTTCCAAGAAGGGAAGGGTGGAACTCAGTGTGATGACGTCACACATCAGAAAGCAATCTCTCAGAAAGCTTCTCTGTAGTTATTATGTGAGGATATTTCCTTTTTCACCATGGGTCCCTACGGGCTCCCAAATATCACTTTCCAGTTTGCACAAAAAGATTGTTAGCAAAGTGCTTCCTGAAGTCTAAATTACAATCTGAGTGATGAACTCACAGATCAGAAAGAAGTTTCTCAGAAAGCTTCTTTCACGTTTTGAACGGATGATAATTCCTTTATCAGCGTAGGCCTCAATGCGATTCAAGGAAGACCTCTTAAGGTTCCTCAAAGACAGTGTTAATGGACTGCTCCACGATACATAAGTGTAACACTGTGAGATAAATTCACACATCACCAAGTAGTTTCTAAGAAAGCTTCTTTCTAGTTTTCATCTGTGGATGCTTCCTTTGTCACCGTAAGTTTCATTGCGCTATGAAATATCTAATTGCAGATTTCCAGAAAACTGTGTTAACAAACTGATCACTGAAGAGAAACGTGTAACTCTGTGAGTTGCATTCACACATGGCAATGCAGTTTCTCAGAAACCTACTCTTTAGTTATTATGTGAGGATACTTCCCTTTTCACCAGAGCCATCAATGAGCTCCCAAATATACCTTTGCAGAATCCACGACAACAGTGTTAGCAAACTGTTCCAAGAAGGGAAGGGTGGAACTCTGTGTGATGAAGTCACACATCAGAAAGCAATCTCTCAGAAAGATTCTCTGTAGTTATTATGTGAGGATATTTCCTTTATCGCCTTGGGTCCCTATGGGCTCCCAAATATCACTTTCCAGTTTCCACAAAAAGAGTGTTAGCAAACTGCTTCCTGAAGTCGAAATTATAAGTCTGTGAGATGAAGTCACAGATCAGAAAGAAGTTTCTCAGAAAACTTCTTTCAAGTTTTGAACGGATGAAATGTCCTTTATCAGCGTAGGCCTCAATGCGATCCAAGGAAGCCCTTCTCAGGTTCCTCAAAGACAGTGTTAATGGAGTGCTCCACGAAACATAACTGTAACTCTGTGAGATGAATTCACACATCACCAAGAAGTTTCTAAGAAAGCTTCTTTCTAGTTTTCATCTGTGGATGTTTCCTTTGTCACCATAAGTTTCACTGCGCTATGAAGTATGTAATTACAGATATCCAGAAAACTGTGTTAACAAACTGATCACTGAAGAGAAATGTGTAACTCTGTGAGTTGCATTCACACATGGCAGTGCAGTTTCTCAAAAAGCTGCTCTTTTGTTATTATGTGAGGATATTTCCTTTTTCACCAGAGCCCTCAATGAGCTCCCAAATATACCTTTGCAGAATCCACGACAACAGTGTTAGCAAACTGTTCCAAGAAGGGAAGGGTGGAACTCTGTGTGATGAAGTCACACATCAGAAAGCAATCTCTCAGAAAGCTTCTCTGTAGTTATCATGTGAGGATATTTCCTTTTTCACCATGGGTCCCTGTGGGCTCCCAAATATCACTTTCCACTTTCCACGAAAAGAGTGTTAGCAAACTGCTTCCAGACGTCTAAATTATAAGTCTGTGGGATGAACTCAAAGATCAGAAAAAAGTTTCTCAGAAACCTTCTTTCACGTTTTGAACGGATGAAATTTCCTTTATCAGCCGAGGCCTCAATGCGATCCAAGGAAGCCCTTCTCAGGTTCCTCAAAGACAGTGTTAATGGACTGCCCCACGAAACATATGTGTAACTCTGTGAAATGAATTCAAACAGCACCAAGAAGTTAATAAGAAAGCTTCTTTCTAGTTTTCATCTGGCTATGTTTCCCTTGTCACCGTAAGTTTCATTGTGCTATGAAGTATCTAATTGCAGATTTCCAGAAAACTGTGTTAACAAACTGATCACTGAAGAGAAACGTGTAACTCTGTGAGTTGCATTCACACATGGCAATGCAGTTTCTCAGAAAGCTGCTCTTTAGTTATTATGTGAGGATATTTCCTTTTTCACCGGAGCCCTCAATGAGCTCCTAAATATACCTTTGCAGAATCCACGACAACAGGGTTAGCTAACTGTTCCAAGTAGGGAAGGGTGGAACTCTGTGTGATGAAGTCACACATCAGAAAGCAATCTCTCAGAAAGATTCTCTGTAGTTATTATGTGAGGATATTTCCTTTATCGCCTTGGGTCCCTATGGGCTCCCAAATATCACTTTCCAGTTTCCACAAAAAGAGTGTTAGCAAACTGCTTCCTGAAGTCGAAATTATAAGTCTGTGAGATGAAGTCACAGATCAGAAAGAAGTTTCTCAGAAAACTTCTTTCAAGTTTTGAACGGATGAAATGTCCTTTATCAGCGTAGGCCTCAATGCGATCCAAGGAAGCCCTTCTCAGGTTCCTCAAAGACAGTGTTAATGGAGTGCTCCACGAAACATAACTGTAACTCTGTGAGATGAATTCACACATCACCAAGATGTTTCTAAGAAAGCTTCTTTCTAGTTTTCATCTGTGGATGTTTCCTTTGTCACCGTATGTTTCATTGCGCTATGAAGTATCTAATTGCAGATATCCAGAAAACTGTGTTAACAAACTGATCACTGAAGAGAAACGTGTAACTCTGTGAGTTGCATGCACCCATGGCAGTGCAGTTTCTCAGAAAGCTGCTCTTTAACTATTATGTGAGGATATTTCCTTTTTCACTAGAGCCCTCAATGAGCTCCCTAATATACCTTTGCAAAATCCAAGACAACAGCGTTAGCAAACTGTTCCAAGAAGGGAAGGGTGGAACACTGTGTTATGAAGTCACACATCAGAAAGCAATCTCTCAGAAAGGTTCTCTGTAGTTATTATGTGAGGATATTTCCTTTTTCACCATGGGTCCCTAAGGGCTCCCAAATATCACTTTCCAGTTTCCACGAAAAGAGTGTTAGCAAACTGTTTACTGAAGTCTAAATTATAAGTGTGTGAGATGAACTCACAGATCAGAAAGAAGTTTCTCAGAAAGCTTCTTTCACGTTTTGAACGGATGAAATTTCCATTATCAGCGGAGGCCTCAATGCGATCCAAGGAAGCCCGTCTCAGTTTCCTCAAAGACAGTGTTAATGGACTGCTCCACGAAACATAAGTGTAACTCTGTGAGATGAATTCACACATCAACAAGAAGTTTCTAAGAAAGCTTCTTTCTAGTTTTCATCTGTGGATGTTTCCTTTGTCACCGTAAGGTTCATTGCGCTATGAAGTATCTAACTGCTGATTTCCAGAAAACTGTGTTAACAAACTGATAACTGAAGAGAAACGTGTAACTCTGTGAGTTGCATTCACACATGGCAATGCAGTTTCTCAGAAAGCTTCTCTGTAGTTATTATGTGAGGATATTTCCTTTTTCACCATGGGTCCCTAAGGGCTTCCAAATATCACTTTCCAGATTCCACGAAAAGAGTGTTAGCAAACTGCTTCCTGAAGTCTAAACTGTAAGACTGTGAGATGAACTCAAAGATCAGAAAAAAGTTTCTCAGAAAGCTTCTTTCACATTTTGAACGGATGAAATTTCCTTTATCATCGGTGGCCTCAATGCGCTCCAAGGAAGCCCTTCTCAGGTTCCTCACAGACAGTGTTAATGGACTGCTCCAAGAAACATATGTGTAACTCTGTGAAATGAATTCACACAGCACCAAGAGGTTAATAAGAAAGCTTCTTTCAAGTTTTCATCTGCGGATGTTTCCTTTGTCACTGTAAGTTTCATTGCGCTATGAAGTATCTAATTGCAGATTTCCAGAAAACTATGTTAACAAACTGATCACTGAAGAGAAACGTGTAACTCTGTGAGTTGCATTCACACTTGGCAGTGCAGTTTCTCAGAAAGCTGCTGTTTACTTATTATGTGAGGATATTTCCTTTTTCTCCAGAGCCCTCCATGAGCTCCCAAGTATACCTTTGCAGAATCAACGACAACAGTGTTAGCAAACTGTTCCAAGAAGGGAAGAGTGGAACTCTGTGTGATGAAGTCACACATCAGAAAGCAATCTCTCAGAGAGCTTTTCTGTAGTTATTATGTGAGGATATTTTCTTTATCACCATGGGTCCCTATCGGCTCCCAATATCACTTTCCAGTTTCCACGAAAAGAGTGTTAGCAAACTGCTTCCTGAAGTATAAATTATAAGCCTGTGAGATGAACTCACAGATCAGAATGAAGTTTCTCAGAAAGCTTCTTTTACGTTTTGAACGGATGAAATTTCCTTTATCAGCCTAGGTCTCAATGCGATCCAAGGAAGACCTTCTCAGTTTCCTCAAAGACAGTGTTAATGGACTGCTCCACGAAACATAAGTGTAACTCTGTGAGATGAATTCACACATCACCAAGAAGTTTCTAAGAAAGGTTCTTTCTGGTTTTCATCTGTGGATGTTTCCTTTGTCACCGTAAGTTTCATTGCGCTATGAAGTATCTAATTGCAGATTTCCAGAAAACTCTGTTAACAAACTGATCACTGAAGAGAATCGTGTCACTCTGTGAGTTGCATTCAGACATGGCAGTGCAGTTTCTCAGAAAGCTGCTCTTTAGTTATTATGTGAGGATATTTCCTTTTTCTCCAGAGCCCTCAATGAGCTCCCAAATATACCTTTGCAGAATCCACGACAACAGTGTTAGGAAACGGTTCCAAGAAGGGAAGGGTGGAACTCGGTGTGATTAAGTCACACATCAGAAAGGAATCTCTCAGAAAGCTTCTCTGTAGTCATTATGTGAGGATATTTCCTATATCACCAAGGGTCTCTATGGGCTCCCAAATGTCACTTTCCAGTTTCCACGAAAAGTGTGTTAGCAAACTGCTTCCTGAAGTCTAAATTATAAGTCTGTGAGATGAACTCAGAGATCAGAAAGAAGTTTCTCAGAAGCTTCTTTCACGTTTTGAAGGGATGAAATTTCCTTTATCAGCGTAGGCCGCAGTGAGATCCAAGGAAGCACTTCTCAGGTTCCTCAAAGACAGTGTTAATGCACTGCTCCACGAAACATAAGTGTAACTCTGTGAGATGAATTCACATATCACCAAGAAGTTTCTTAGAACGCTTCTTTCTAGTTTTCATCTATGGATGTTTCCTTTGTCACCGTAAGTTTCATTGCGCTATGAAGTTTCTAATTGCAGATATTCAGAAAAATGTGTTAACAAACTGATCACTGAAGAGAAACGTGTAACTCTGTGAGTTGCATTCACACATGGCAATTCAGTTTCTCAGAAAGCTGCTCTTTAGTTATTATGTGAGGATATTTCCTTTTTCAGCAGAGCCCCCAATGAGCTCCCAAATATACCTTTGCAGAATCCGCGACAACAGTGTTAGCAAACTGTTCCAATAAGGGAAGGGTGGAACTCTGTGTGATGAAGTCACACATCAGAAAGCAATCTCTCAGAAAGCTTCTCTGTAGTTATTATGTGAGGATATTTCCTTTTTCACCATTTGGTCCCTATGGGCTTCCAAATATCACTTTCCAGTTTCCACGAAAAGAGTGTTAGCTAACTGCTTCCTGAAGTCTAAATCATAAGTCTGAGATGAACTCACAAATCAGAAAGAAGTTTCTCAGAAAGCTTCTTTCACGTTTTGAACGGATTAAATTTCCTTTATCAGCGGAGGCCTCAATGCGATCCAAGGAAGGCCTTCTCAGGTTCCTCAAACAGTGTTAATAGGACTGCTCCACGAAACATAAGTGAAACTCTATGAGATGAATTCACACATCACCAAGAAGTTTCTAAGAAAGCTTCTTTCTAGTTTTCATCTGTGGATGTTTCCTTTGTCACCGTAAGGTTCATTGCGCTATGAAGTATCTAATTGCAGATTTCCAGAAAACTGTGTTCACAAACTGATCACTGAAGAGAAACGTGTAACTCTGTGAGTTGCATTCACACATGGCAGTGCAGTTTCTCACAAAGCTGTTCTTTACCTATTATGTGAGGATATTTCCTTTTTCACTAGAGCCCTCAATGAGCTCCCTAATATACCTTTGCAAAATCCAAGACAACAGCGTTAGCAAACTGTTCCAAGAAGGGAAGGGTGGAACACTGTGTGATGAAGTCACACATCAGAAAGCAATCTCTCAGAAAGGTTCTCTGTAGTTATTATGTGAGGATATTTCCTTTTTCACCATGGGTCCCTAAGGGCTCCCAAATATCACTTTCCAGTTTCCACGAAAAGAGTGTTAGCAAACTGTTTACTGAAGTCTAAATTATAAGTGTGTGAGATGAACTCACAGATCAGAAAGAAGTTTCTCAGAAAGCTTCTTTCATGTTTTGAACGGATGAAATTTCCTTTATCAGCGGAGGCCTCAATGCGATCCAAGGAAGCCCGTCTCAGTTTCCTCAAAGACAGTATTAATGGACTGCTCCACGAAACATAAGTGTAACTCTGTGAGATGAATTCACACATCAACAAGAAGTTTCTAAGAAAGCTTCTTTCTAGTTTTCATCTGTGGATGTTTCCTTTGTCACCGTAAGTTTCATTGCGCTATGAAGTATCTAATTGCAGATTTCCAGAAAACTGTGTTAACAAACTGATCACTGAAGAGAAACGTGTAACTCTGTGAGTTGCATTCACACATGGCAGTGCAGTTTCTCAGAAAGCTGCTCTTAAGTTATTAGCTGAGGATATTTCCTTTTTAACCAGAGCCCTCAATGAGCTCCCAAATAAACCTTTCCAGAATCCTCGACAAAAGTGTTAGCAAACTGTACCAAGAAAGGAAGGGTGGAACTCTGTGTGATGAAGTCACACATCAGAAAGCAATCTCTCCGAAAGCTTCTCTGTAGTTATTATGTGAGGATATTTCCTTTATCACCATGCGTCCCTATGGGCTCCCAAATATCACTTTCCAGTTTTCACGAAAAGAGTGTTAGCAAAATGCTTCCTGAATTCTAAATTATAAGTCTGTGAGATGAACTCACAGATCAGAAAGAAGTTTCTCAGAAAGCTTCTTTCACGTGTTGAACGGATGAAATTTTCTTTATCAGCGTAGGCCTCAATGCGTTCCGAGGATGCCCTTCTCAGGTTCCTCAAAGACAGTGTTAATGGACTGCTCCACGAAACATAAGTGTAACTCTGTGAGATGAATTCACACATCACCAAGAAGTGTCGAAGAAAACTTCTTTCTAGTTTTCATCTGTCGATGTTTCCTTTGTCACCATAAGTTTCATTGCGCTATGAAGTATCTAATTGCAGATTTCCAGAAAACTGTGTTAACAAACTGATCACTGAAGAGAAACGTGTAACTCTGTGAGTTGCATTCACACATGGCAGTGCAGTTTCTCAGAAAGCTGCTCTTTAGTTATTATGTGAGGATATTTCCTTTTTCACCAGAGCCCTCAATGAGCTCCCAAATATACCTTTGCAGAATCCACGACAACAGTGTTAGCAAACTGTTCCGAGAAGGGAAGGGTGGAACTCTGTGTGATGAAGTCACACATCAGAAAGCAATCTCTCAGAAAGCTTCTCTGTAGTTATTATGTGAGGATATTTCCTTTTTCACCATGGGTCCCTATGGGCTCTCAAATATCACTTTCCAGTTTCCACGAAAAGAGTGTTAGCAAACTGCTTCCTGAAGTCTAAATTATAAGTCTGTGAGATGAACTCACAGATCAGAAAGAAGTTTCTCAGAAAGCTTCTTTCACGTTTTGAACGGATGAAATTTCCTTTATCAGCGTAGGCCTCAATGCGATCCAAGGAAGCCCTTCTCAGGTTCCTCAAAGACAGTGTTAATGGACTGCTCCACGAAACATAAGTGTAATTCTGTGAGATGAATTCACAAATCACCAAGAAGTGTCTAAAAAAGCTTCTTTCTAGTTTTCATCTGTGGATGTTTCCTTTGTCACCGTAAGTTTCATTGCGCTATGAAGTATCTAATTGCAGATTTCCAGAAAACTGTGTTGACAAACTGATCACTGAAGAGAAACGTGTAACTCTGTGAGTTGCATTCACACATGGCAGTGCAGTTTCTCAGAAAGCTGCTCTTTAGTTATTATGTGAGGATATTTCCTTTTTCACCAGAGCCCTCAATGAGCTCCCAAATATACCTTTGCAGAATCCACGACAACAGTGTTAGCAAACTGTTCCAAGAAGGGAAGGGTGGAACTCTGTGTGATGAAGTCACACATCAGAAAGCAATCTCTCAGAAAGCTTCTCTGTAGTTATTATGTGAGGATATTTCCTTTTTCACCATGGGTCCCTAGTGGGCTCCCAAATATCACTTTCCAGTTTCGACGAAAAGAGTGTTAGCAAACTGCTTCCTGAAGTCTAAATTATAAGTCTGTGAGATGAACTCACAGATCAGAAAGAAGTTTCTCAGAAAGCTTCTTTCACGTTTTGAACGGATTAAATTTCCTTTATCAGCGGAGGCCTCAATGTGATCCAAGGAAGCCCTTCTCAGGTTCCTCAAAGACAGTGTTAATGGAATACTCCACGAAACATAAGTGTAACTCTGTGAGATGAATTCACACATCATCAAGAAGTGTCTAAGGAAGCTTCTTTCTAGTTTTCATCTGTGGATGTTTCCTTTGTCACCGTTAGTTTCATTGCGCTATGAAGTATCTAATTGCAGATTTCCAGAAAACTGTGTTGACAAACTGATCACTGAAGAGAAACGTGTAACTCTGTGAGTTGCATTCACACATGGCAGTGCAGTTTCTCAGAAAGCTGCTCTTAAGTTATTAGCTGAGGATATTTCCTTTTTAACCAGAGCCCTCAATGAGCTCCCAAATAAACCTTTCCAGAATCCTCGACAAAAGTGTTAGCAAACTGTACCAAGAAAGGAAGGGTGGAACTCTGTGTGATGAAGTCACACATCAGAAAGCAATCTCTCCGAAAGCTTCTCTGTAGTTATTATGTGAGGATATTTCCTTTTTCACCATGGGTCCCTATGGGCTCCCAAATATCACTTTCCAGTTTCCACGAAAAGAGTGTTAGCAAACTGCTTCCTGAAGTCTAAATTATAAGTCTGTGAGATGAACTCACAGATCAGAAAGAAGTTTCTCAGAAAGCTTCTTTCACGTTTTGAACGGATGAAATTTCCTTTATCAGCGTAGGCCTCAATGCGATCCAAGGAAGCCCTTCTCAGGTTCCTCAAAGACAGTGTTAATGGACTGCTCCACGAAACATAAGTGTAACTCTGTGAGATGAATTCACACATCACCAAGAAGTTTCTAAGAAAGCTTCTTTCTAGTTTTCATCTGTGGATGTTTCCTTTGTCACCGTAAGTTTCATTGCGCTATGAAGTATCTAATTGCAGATTTCCAGAAAACTGTGTTAACAAACTGATCACTGAAGAGAAACGTGTAACTCTGTGAGTTGCATTCACACATGGCAGTGCAGTTTCTCAGAAAGCTGCTCTTTAGTTATTATGTGAGGATATTTCCTTTTTCACCAGAGCCCTCAATGAGCTCCCAAATATACCTTTGCAGAATCCACGACAACAGTGTTAGCAAACTGTTCCAAGAAGGGAAGGGTGGAACTCTGTGTGATGAAGTCACACATCAGAAAGCAATCTCTCAGAAAGCTTCTCTGTAGTTATTATGTGAGGATATTTCCTTTTTCACCATGGGTCCCTATGGGCTCCCAAATATCACTTTCCAGTTTCCACGAAAAGAGTGTTAGCAAACTGCTTCCTGAAGTCTAAATTATAAGTCTGTGAGATGAACTCACAGATCAGAAAGAAGTTTCTCAGAAAGCTTCTTTCACGTTTTGAACGGATGAAATTTCCTTTATCAGCGTAGGCCTCAATGCGATCCAAGGAAGCCCTTCTCAGGTTCCTCAAAGACAGTGTTAATGGACTGCTCCACGAAACATAAGTGTAACTCTGTGAGATGAATTCACACATCACCAAGAAGTTTCTAAGAAAGCTTCTTTCTAGTTTTCATCTGTGGATGTTTCCTTTGTCACCGTAAGTTTCATTGCGCTATGAAGTATCTAATTGCAGATTTCCAGAAAACTGTGTTAACAAACTGATCACTGAAGAGAAACGTGTAACTCTGTGAGTTGCATTCACACATGGCAGTGCAGTTTCTCAGAAAGCTGCTCTTTAGTTATTATGTGAGGATATTTCCTTTTTCACCAGAGCCCTCAATGAGCTCCCAAATATACCTTTGCAGAATCCACGACAACAGTGTTAGCAAACTGTTCCAAGAAGGGAAGGGTGGAACTCTGTGTGATGAAGTCACACATCAGAAAGCAATCTCTCAGAAAGCTTCTCTGTAGTTATTATGTGAGGATATTTCCTTTTTCACCATGGGTCCCTATGGGCTCCCAAATATCACTTTCCAGTTTCCACGAAAAGAGTGTTAGCAAACTGCTTCCTGAAGTCTAAATTATAAGTCTGTGAGATGAACTCACAGATCAGAAAGAAGTTTCTCAGAAAGCTTCTTTCACGTTTTGAACGGATGAAATTTCCTTTATCAGCGTAGGCCTCAATGCGATCCAAGGAAGCCCTTCTCAGGTTCCTCAAAGACAGTGTTAATGGACTGCTCCACGAAACATAAGTGTAACTCTGTGAGATGAATTCACACATCACCAAGAAGTTTCTAAGAAAGCTTCTTTCTAGTTTTCATCTGTGGATGTTTCCTTTGTCACCGTAAGTTTCATTGCGCTATGAAGTATCTAATTGCAGATTTCCAGAAAACTGTGTTAACAAACTGATCACTGAAGAGAAACGTGTAACTCTGTGAGTTGCATTCACACATGGCAGTGCAGTTTCTCAGAAAGCTGCTCTTTAGTTATTATGTGAGGATATTTCCTTTTTCACCAGAGCCCTCAATGAGCTCCCAAATATACCTTTGCAGAATCCACGACAACAGTGTTAGCAAACTGTTCCAAGAAGGGAAGGGTGGAACTCTGTGTGATGAAGTCACACATCAGAAAGCAATCTCTCAGAAAGCTTCTCTGTAGTTATTATGTGAGGATATTTCCTTTTTCACCATGGGTCCCTATGGGCTCCCAAATATCACTTTCCAGTTTCCACGAAAAGAGTGTTAGCAAACTGCTTCCTGAAGTCTAAATTATAAGTCTGTGAGATGAACTCACAGATCAGAAAGAAGTTTCTCAGAAAGCTTCTTTCACGTTTTGAACGGATGAAATTTCCTTTATCAGCGTAGGCCTCAATGCGATCCAAGGAAGCCCTTCTCAGGTTCCTCAAAGACAGTGTTAATGGACTGCTCCACGAAACATAAGTGTAACTCTGTGAGATGAATTCACACATCACCAAGAAGTTTCTAAGAAAGCTTCTTTCTAGTTTTCATCTGTGGATGTTTCCTTTGTCACCGTAAGTTTCATTGCGCTATGAAGTATCTAATTGCAGATTTCCAGAAAACTGTGTTAACAAACTGATCACTGAAGAGAAACGTGTAACTCTGTGAGTTGCATTCACACATGGCAGTGCAGTTTTTCAGAAAGCTGCTCTTTAGTTATTATGTGAGGATATTTCCTTTTTCACCAGAGCCCTCAATGAGCTCCCAAATATACCTTTGCAGAATCCACGACAACAGTGTTAGCAAACTGTTCCAAGAAGGGAAGGGTGGAACTCTGTGTGATGAAGTCACACATCAGAAAGCAATCTCTCAGAAAGCTTCTCTGTAGTTATTATGTGAGGATATTTCCTTTTTCACCATGGGTCCCTATGGGCTCCCAAATATCACTTTCCAGTTTCCACGAAAAGAGTGTTAGCAAACTGCTTCCTGACGTCTAAATTATAAGTCAGTGAGATGAACTCACAGATCAGAAAGAAGTTTCTCAGAAACCTTCTTTCACGTTTTGAACGGATGAAATTTCCTTCATCAGCGTAGCCCTCAATGCGATCCAAGGAAGCCCTTCTCAGGTTCCTCAAAGACAGCGTTAATGGACTGCTCCACGAAATATAAGTGTAACTCTGTGAGATGAATTCACACATCACCAAGAAGTTTCTAAGAAAACTTCTTTCTAGTTTTCATCTGTGGATGTTTCCTTTGTCACCGTAAGTTTCATTGCGCTATGAAGTATCTAATTGCAGATTTCCAGAAAACTGCGTTAACAAACTGATCACTGAAGAGAAACGTGTATCTCTGTGAGTTGCATTCACACATGGCAGTGCCGTTTCTCAGAAAGCTGCTCTTTAGTTATTATGTGAGGATATTTCCTTTTTCACCAGAGCCCTCAATGAGCTCCCAAATATACCTTTGCAGAATCCACGACAACAGTGTTAGCAAACTGTTCCAAGAAGGGAAGGGTGGAACTCTGTGTGATGAAGTCACACATCAGAAAGCAATCTCTCAGAAAGCTTCTCTGTAGTTATTATGTGAGGATATTTCCTTTTTCACCATGGGTCCCTAAGGGCTCCCAAATATCACTTTCCAGTTTCCACGAAAAGAGTGTTAGCAAACTGCTTCCTGAAGTCTAAATTATAAGTCTGTGAGATGAACTCACAGATCAGAAAGAAGTTTCTCAGAAAGCTTCTTTCACGTTTTGAACGGATGAAATTTCCTTTATCAGCGTAGGCCTCAATGCGATCCAAGGAAGCCCTTCTCAGGTTCCTCAAAGACAGTGTTAATGGACTGCTCCACGAAACATAAGTGTAACTCTGTGAGATGAATTCACACATCACCAAGAAGTTTCTAAGAAAGCTTCTTTCTAGTTTTCATCTGTGGATGTTTCCTTTGTCACCGTAAGTTTCATTGCGCTATGAAGTATCTAATTGCAGATTTCCAGAAAACTGTGTTAACAAACTGATCACTGAAGAGAAACGTGTAACTCTGTGAGTTGCATTCACACATGGCAGTGCAGTTTCTCAGAAAGCTGCTCTTTAGTTATTATGTGAGGATATTTCCTTTTTCACCAGAGCCCTCAATGAGCTCCCAAATATACCTTTGCAGAATCCACGACAACAGTGTTAGCAAACTGTTCCAAGAAGGGAAGGGTGGAACTCTGTGTGATGAAGTCACACATCAGAAAGCAATCTCTCAGAAAGCTTCTCTGTAGTTATTATGTGAGGATATTTCCTTTTTCACCATGGGTCCCTATGGGCTCCCAAATATCACTTTCCAGTTTCCACGAAAAGAGTGTTAGCAAACTGCTTCCTGAAGTCTAAATTATAAGTCTGTGAGATGAACTCACAGATCAGAAAGAAGTTTCTCAGAAAGCTTCTTTCACGTTTTGAACGGATGAAATTTCCTTTATCAGCGTAGGCCTCAATGCGATCCAAGGAAGCCCTTCTCAGGTTCCTCAAAGACAGTGTTAATGGACTGCTCCACGAAACATAAGTGTAACTCTGTGAGATGAATTCACACATCACCAAGAAGTTTCTAAGAAAGCTTCTTTCTAGTTTTCATCTGTGGATGTTTCCTTTGTCACCGTAAGTTTCATTGCGCTATGAAGTATCTAATTGCAGATTTCCAGAAAACTGTGTTAACAAACTGATCACTGAAGAGAAACGTGTAACTCTGTGAGTTGCATTCACACATGGCAGTGCAGTTTCTCAGAAAGCTGCTCTTTAGTTATTATGTGAGGATATTTCCTTTTTCACCAGAGCCCTCAATGAGCTCCCAAATATACCTTTGCAGAATCCACGACAACAGTGTTAGCAAACTGTTCCAAGAAGGGAAGGGTGGAACTCTGTGTGATGAAGTCACACATCAGAAAGCAATCTCTCAGAAAGCTTCTCTGTAGTTATTATGTGAGGATATTTCCTTTTTCACCATGGGTCCCTATGGGCTCCCAAATATCACTTTCCAGTTTCCACGAAAAGAGTGTTAGCAAACTGCTTCCTGAAGTCTAAATTATAAGTCTGTGAGATGAACTCACAGATCAGAAAGAAGTTTCTCAGAAAGCTTCTTTCACGTTTTGAACGGATGAAATTTCCTTTATCAGCGTAGGCCTCAATGCGATCCAAGGAAGCCCTTCTCAGGTTCCTCAAAGACAGTGTTAATGGACTGCTCCACGAAACATAAGTGTAACTCTGTGAGATGAATTCACACATCACCAAGAAGTTTCTAAGAAAGCTTCTTTCTAGTTTTCATCTGTGGATGTTTCCTTTGTCACCGTAAGTTTCATTGCGCTATGAAGTATCTAATTGCAGATTTCCAGAAAACTGTGTTAACAAACTGATCACTGAAGAGAAACGTGTAACTCTGTGAGTTGCATTCACACATGGCAGTGCAGTTTCTCAGAAAGCTGCTCTTTAGTTATTATGTGAGGATATTTCCTTTTTCACCAGAGCCCTCAATGAGCTCCCAAATATACCTTTGCAGAATCCACGACAACAGTGTTAGCAAACTGTTCCAAGAAGGGAAGGGTGGAACTCTGTGTGATGAAGTCACACATCAGAAAGCAATCTCTCAGAAAGCTTCTCTGTAGTTATTATGTGAGGATATTTCCTTTTTCACCATGGGTCCCTATGGGCTCCCAAATATCACTTTCCAGTTTCCACGAAAAGAGTGTTAGCAAACTGCTTCCTGAAGTCTAAATTATAAGTCTGTGAGATGAACTCACAGATCAGAAAGAAGTTTCTCAGAAAGCTTCTTTCACGTTTTGAACGGATGAAATTTCCTTTATCAGCGTAGGCCTCAATGCGATCCAAGGAAGCCCTTCTCAGGTTCCTCAAAGACAGTGTTAATGGACTGCTCCACGAAACATAAGTGTAACTCTGTGAGATGAATTCACACATCACCAAGAAGTTTCTAAGAAAGCTTCTTTCTAGTTTTCATCTGTGGATGTTTCCTTTGTCACCGTAAGTTTCATTGCGCTATGAAGTATCTAATTGCAGATTTCCAGAAAACTGTGTTAACAAACTGATCACTGAAGAGAAACGTGTAACTCTGTGAGTTGCATTCACACATGGCAGTGCAGTTTCTCAGAAAGCTGCTCTTTAGTTATTATGTGAGGATATTTCCTTTTTCACCAGAGCCCTCAATGAGCTCCCAAATATACCTTTGCAGAATCCACGACAACAGTGTTAGCAAACTGTTCCAAGAAGGGAAGGGTGGAACTCTGTGTGATGAAGTCACACATCAGAAAGCAATCTCTCAGAAAGCTTCTCTGTAGTTATTATGTGAGGATATTTCCTTTTTCACCATGGGTCCCTAAGGGCTCCCAAATATCACTTTCCAGTTTCCACGAAAAGAGTGTTAGCAAACTGCTTCCTGAAGTCGAAATTATAAGTCTGTGAGATGAACTCACAGATCAGAAGAAGTTTCTCAGAAAGCTTCTTTCACGTTTTGAACGGATGAAATTTCCTTTATCAGCGTAGGCCTCAATGCGATCCAAGGAAGCCCTTCTCAGGTTCCTCAAAGACAGTGTTAATGGACTGCTCCACGAAACATAAGTGTAACTCTGTGAGATGAATTCACACATCACCAAGAAGTTTCTAAGAAAGCTTCTTTCTAGTTTTCATCTGTGGATGTTTCCTTTGTCACCGTAAGTTTCATTGCGCTATGAAGTATCTAATTGCAGATTTCCAGAAAACTGTGTTAACAAACTGATCACTGAAGAGAAACGTGTAACTCTGTGAGTTGCATTCACACATGGCATGTGCAGTTTCTCAGAAAGCTGCTCTTTAGTTATTATGTGAGGATATTTCCTTTTTCACCAGAGCCCTCAATGAGCTCCCAAATATACCTTTGCAGAATCCACGACAACAGTGTTAGCAAACTGTTCCAAGAAGGGAAGGGTGGAACTCTGTGTGATGAAGTCACACATCAGAAAGCAATCTCTCAGAAAGCTTCTCTGTAGTTATTATGTGAGGATATTTCCTTTTTCACCATGGGTCCCTAAGGGCTCCCAAATATCACTTTCCAGTTTCCACGAAAAGAGTGTTAGCAAACTGCTTCCTGAAGTCTAAATTATAAGTCTGTGAGATGAACTCACAGATCAGAAAGAAGTTTCTCAGAAAGCTTCTTTCACGTTTTGAACGGATGAAATTTCCTTTATCAGCGTAGGCCTCAATGCGATCCAAGGAAGCCCTTCTCAGGTTCCTCAAAGACAGTGTTAATGGACTGCTCCACGAAACATAAGTGTAACTCTGTGAGATGAATTCACACATCACCAAGAAGTTTCTAAGAAAGCTTCTTTCTAGTTTTCATCTGTGGATGTTTCCTTTGTCACCGTAAGCTTCATTGCGCTATGAAGTATCTAATTGCAGATTTCCAGAAAACTGTGTTAACAAACTGATCACTGAAGAGAAACGTGTAACTCTGCGAGTTGCATTCACACATGGATGTGCAGTTTCTCGGAAAGCTGCTCTTTAGCTATTATGTGAGGATATTTCCGTTTTCACCAGTGCCTCAATGAGTTCCCAAATATACCTTTGCAGAATCCGCGACAACAGTGTTAGCAAGCTGTTCCAAGCAGAGAAGGGTGGGACTTTGTGTGATGAAGTCACACATCAGAAAGCAATCTCTCAGAAAGCTTCTCTGTATTTATTATGTGAGGATATTTCCTTTTTCACCATGGGTCCCTGTGGGCTCCCAAATATCACTTTCCAGTTTCCACGAAAAGAGTGTTAGCAATCTGCTTCCTGAAGTCTAAATTATAAGTCTGTTAGATGAACTTGCAGATCAGAAAGAAGTTTCTCAGAAAGCTTCTTTCACGTTTTGAACGGATGATATTTCCTTTATCAGCGTAGGCCTCAATGCGATCCAAGGAAGCCTTCTCAGGATCCTCAAAGACAGTGTTAATGGACTGCTCTACGAAACATAAGTGTAACATCTGTGAGATGAATTCACACATCACCAAGAAGTTTCTAGGAAAGCTTCTTTCTAGTTTTCATCTGTGGATGCTTCCTTTGTCACCGTAAGTTTCATTGCGCTATGAAGTATCTATTGTAGATTCCAGAAAACTGTGTTAACAAACTGATCACTGAAGAGAAACGTGTAACTCTGTGAGTTGCATTCACACATGGCAATGCAGTTTCTCAGAAAGCTGCTCTTTAGTTATTATGTGAGGATATTTCCTTTTTCAGCAGAGCCCTCAATGAGCTCCCAAATATACCTTTGCAGAATCCGCGACAACAGTGTTAGCAAGCTGTTCCAAGCAGAGAAGGGTGGAACTCTGTGTGATGAAGTCACACATCAGAAAGCAATCTCTCAGAAAGCTTCTCTGTATTTATTATGTGAGGATATTTCCTTTTTCACCATCGGTCCCTAAGGGCTCCCAAATATCACTTTCCAGTTTCCACGAAAACAGTGTTAGCAAACTGCTTCCTGAAGTCGAAATGATAAGTCTATGAGATGAACTCACAGATCAGAAGGAAGTTACTCAGAAAGCTTCTTTCACGTTTTGAACGAATGAAATTTCCTTTATCAGCGTAGGCCTCAATGCGATCCAAGGAAGCCCTTGTCAGGTTCCTCAAAGGCAGTGTGAATGAACTGCTCCACGAAACATAAGTGTAACTCTGTGAGATGAATTCACACATCACCAAGAAGTTTCTAAGATAGCTTCTTTCTAGTTTTCCATCTGTGGATGTTTCCTCTGTCACCGTAAGTTCATTGCGCTATGAAGTATCTAATTGCAGATTTCCAGAAAACTGTGTTAACAAACTGATCACTGAAGAGAAACGTGTAACTCTGTGAGTTGCATTCACACTTGGCAGTGCAGTTTCTCAGAAAGCTGCTCTTTAGTTATTATGAGAGGATATTTCCTTCTTCACCAGAGCCCTCAAGGAGCTCCCAAATATACCTTTTCAGAATCCACGACAACAGTGTTAGGAAACTGTTCCAAGAAGGGAAAGGTGGAACCCTGTGTGATGAAGTCACACATGAGAAAGCAATCTCTCAGAAAGCTGCTCTGTAGTTATTATGTGAGGATATTTCCTTTTTCACCATGGGTCCTTATGGGCTCCCGAATATCAATTTCCAGTTTCCACGAATAGAGTGTTAGCAAACTGCTTCCTGAAGTCTAAATTATAAGTCTGTGAGATGAACTCACAGATCAGAAAGAAGTTTCTCAGAAAGCTTCTTTCACGTTTTGAACGGATGAAATTTCCTTTATCAGCGTAGGCTTCAATGCGATCCAAGGAAGCCCTTCTCAGGTTCCTCAAAGACAGTGTTAATGGACTGCTCCACGAAACATAAGTGTGACTCTGTGTGATGAATTCACACATCACCAACAAGTTTCTAAGAAAGCTTCTTTCTAGTTTTCATATGTGGATGTTTCCTTTGTCACCGTTAGTTTCATTGCGTTATGAAGTATCTAATTGCAGATTTCCAGAAAACTGTGTTAACAAACTGATCACTGAAGAGAAACGTGTAACTCTGTGAGTTGCATTCACACATGGCAATGCAGTTTCTCAGAAAGCTGCTCTTTAGTTATTATGTGAGGATATTTCCTTTTTCACCAGAGCCCTCAATGAGCTCCCAAATATACCTTTGCAGAATCCATGACAACAGTGTTAGCAAACTGTTCCAAGAAGGGAAGGTTGGAACTCTGTGTGATGAAGTCACACATCAGAAAGCAATGTCTCAGAAAGCATCTCTGTAGTTATTATGTGAGGATATTTACTTTTTCACCATGGGTCCCGAAGGGCTCCCAAATATCACTTTCCAGTTTCCACGAAAACAGTGTTAGCAAACTGCTTCCTGAAGTCTAAATTATAAATCTGTGAGATGAACTCACAGATCAGAAAGAAGTTTCTCAGAAAGCTTCTTTCACGTTTTGAACGGATGATATTTCCTTTATCAACGTAGGCCTCAATGCGATCCAAGGAAGCCCTTCTCAGGTACCTCTAAGAGAGTGTTAATGGACTGCTCCACGAAACATAAGTGTAACTCTGTGAGATGAATTCACACATGACCAAGAAGTGTTTAGGAAAGCTTCTTTCTAGTTTTCATCTGTGGATGCTTCCTTTGTCACCGTTAGTTTCATTGCTCTATGAAGTATCTAATTGCAGATTTCCAGAAAACTGTGTTAACAAACTGATCACTGAAGAGAAACGTGTAACTCTGTGAGTTACATTCACACATGGCATTGCAGTTTCTCAGAAAGCTGCTCTTTAGTTATTATGTGAGGATATTTCCTTTTTCACCAGAGCCCTCAATGAGCTCCCAAATATACCTTTGCAGAATCCATGACAACAGTGTTAGCAAACTGTTCCAAGAAGGGAAAGGTAGAACTCTATGTGATGAAGTCACACATGAGAAAGCAATCTCTCAGAAAGCTTCTCTGTAGTTATTATGTGAGGATATTTCCTTCTTCACCATGGGTCCTAAAGGGCTCCCGAATATCAATTTCCAGTTTCCACGAAGAGAGTGTTAGCAAACTGCTTCCTGAAGTCTAAATTATAAGTCTGTGAGATGAACTCACAGATCAGAAAGAAGTTTCTCAGAAAGCTTCTTTCACGTTTTGAACGGATGAAATTTCCTTTATCAGCGTAGGCCTCAATGCGATCCAAGGAAGCCCTTCTCAGGTTCCTCAAAGACAGTGTTAATGGACTGCTCCACGAAACATAAGTGTAACTCTGTGAGATGAATTCACACATCACCAAGAAGTTTCTAAGAAAGCTTCTTTCTAGTTTTCATCTGTGGATGTTTCCTTTGTCACCGTAAGTATCATTGCGCTATGAAGTATCTAATTGCAGAATTCCAGAAAACTGTGTTAACAAACTGATCACTGAAGAGAAACGTGTAACTCTGCGAGTTGCATTCACACATGGATGTGCAGTTTCTCGGAAAGCTGCTCTTTAGCTATTATGTGAGGATATTTCCGTTTTCACCAGTGCCTCAATGAGTTCCTAAATATACCGTTGCAGAATCCACGATAACAGTGTTAGCAAACTGTTCCAAGAAGGGAAGGGTGGAACTCTGTGTGATGAAGTCACACATCAGAAAGCAATCTCTCAGAAAGCTTCTCTGTATTTATTATGTGAGGATGTTTCCTTTTTCACCATGGGTCCCTGTGGGCTCCCAAAGATCACTTTCCAGTTTCCACGAAAAGAGTGTTAGCAATCTGCTTCCTGAAGTCTAAATTATAAGTCTGTTAGATGAACTTGCAGATCAGAAAGAAGTTTCTCAGAAAGCTTCTTTCACGTTTTGAACGGTTGATATTTCCTTTATCAGCGTAGGCCTCAATGCGATCCAAGGAAGCCTTTCTCAGGATCCTCAAAGACAGTGTTAATGGACTGCTCTACGAAACATAAGTGTAACACTGTGAGATGAATTCACACATCACCAAGAAGTTTCTAGGAAAGCTTCTTTCTAGTTTTCATCTGTGGATGATTCCTTTGTCACCGTAAGTTTCATTGCGCTAAGAAGTATCTATTTGTAGATTCCCAGAAAACTGTGTTAACAAACTGATCACTGAAGAGAAACGTGTAACTCTGTGAGTTGCATTCACACATGGCAATGCAGTTTCTCAGAAAGCTGCTCTTAGTTATTATGTGAGGATATTTCCTTTTTCACCAGAGCCCTCAATGAGCTCCCAAATATACCTTTGCAGAATCCGCGACAACAGTGTTAGCAAGCTGTTCCAAGCAGAGAAGGGTGGGACTTTGTGTGATGAAGTCACACATCAGAAAGCAACCTCTCAGAAAGCTTCTCTGTATTTATTATGTGAGGATATTTCCTTTTTCACCATCGGTCCCTAAGGGCTCCCAAATATCACTTTCCAGTTTCCACGAAAACAGTGTTAGCAAACTGCTTCCTGAAGTCGAAATGATAAGTCTATGAGATGAACTCACAGATCAGAAGGAAGTTAATCAGAAAGCTTCTTTCACGTTTTGAACGAATGAAATTTCCTTTATCAGCGTAGGCCTCAATGCGATCCAAGGAAGCCCTTCTCAGGTTCCTCAAAGGCAGTGTGAATGAACTGCTCCACGAAACATAAGTGTAACTCTGTGAGATGAATTCACACATCACCAAGAAGTTTCTAAGATGGCTTCGTTCTAGTTTCCATCTGTGGATGTTTCCTCTGTCACCGTAAAGTTCATTGCGCTATGAAGTATCTAATTGCAGATTTCCAGAAAACTGTGTTAACAAACTGATCACTGAAGAGAAACGTGTACCTCTGTGAGTTGCATTCACACTTGGCAGTGCAGTTTCTCAGAAAACTGCTCTTTAGTTATTATGAGAGGATATTTCCTTCTTCACCAGAGCCCTCAAGGAGCTCCCAAATATACCTTTTCAGAATCCACGACAACAGTGTTAGGAAACTGTTCCAAGAAGGGAAAGGTGGAACCCTGTGTGATGAAGTCACACATGAGAAAGCAATCTCTCAGAAAGCTGCTCTGTAGTTATTATGTGAGGATATTTCCTTTTTCACCATGGGTCCTTATGGGCTCCCGAATATCAATTTCCAGTTTCCACGAATAGAGTGTTAGCAAACTGCTTCCTGAAGTCTAAATTATAAGTCTGTGAGATGAACTCACAGATCAGAAAAAGTTTCTCAGAAAGCTTCTTTCACGTTTTGAACGGATGAAATTTCCTTTATCAGCGTAGGCTTCAATGCGATCCAAGGAAGCCCTTCTCAGGTTCCTCAAAGACAGTGTTAATGGACTGCTCCACGAAACATAAGTGTGACTCTGTGAGATGAATTCACACATCACCAACAAGTTTCTAAGAAAGCTTCCTTCTAGTTTTCATATGTGGATGTTTCCTTTGTCACCGTAAGTTTCATTGCATTATGAAGTATCTAATTGCAGATTTCCGGAAAACTGTGTTAACAAACTGATCACTGAAGAGAAACGTGTAACTCTGTGAGTTGCATTCACACATGGCAAAGCAGTTTCTCAGAAAGCTGCTCTTTAGTTATTATGTGAGGATATTTCCTTTTTCACCAGAGCCCTCAATGAGCTCCCAAATATACCTTTGCAGAATCCATGACAACAGTGTTAGCAAACTGTTCCAAGAAGGGAAGGTTGGAACTCTGTGTGATGAAGTCACACATCAGAAAGAAATGTCTCAGAAAGCATCTCTGTAGTTATTATGTGAGGATATTTACTTTTTCACCATGGGTCCCGAAGGGCTCCCAAATATCACTTTCCAGTTTCCACGAAAACAGTGTTAGCAAACTGCTTCCTGAAGTCTAAATTATAAGTCTGTGAGATGAACTCACAGATCAGAAAGAAGTTTCTCAGAAAGCTTCTTTCACGTTTTGAACGGATGATATTTCCTTTATCAACGTAGGCCTCAATGCGATCCAAGGAAGCCCTTCTCAGGGACCTCAAAGAGAGTGTTAATGGACTGCTCCACAAAACATAAGTGTAACTCTGTGAGATGAATTCACACATGACCAAGAAGTGTTTAGGAAAGCTTCTTTCTAGTTTTCATCTGTGGATGCTTCCTTTGTCACCGTAAGTTTCATTGCGCTATGAAGTATCTAATTGCAGATTTCCAGAAAACTGTGTTAACAAACTGATCACTGAAGAGAAACGTGTTACTCTGTGAGTTACATTCACACATGGCATTGCAGTTTCTCAGAAAGCTGCTCTTTAGTTATTATGTGAGGATATTTCCTTTTTCCCCAGAGCCCTCAATGAGCTCCCAAATATACCTTTGCAGAATCCATGAAAACAGTGTTAGCAAACTGTTCCAAGAAGGGAAAGGTAGAACTCTATGTGATGAAGTCACACATGAGAAAGCAATCTCTCAGAAAGCTTCTCTGTAGTTATTATGTGAGGATATTTCCTTTTTCACCATGGGTCCTTATGGGCTCCCGAATATCAATTTCCAGTTTCCACGAAGAGAGTGTTAGCAAACTGCTTCCTGAAGTCTAACTTATGAGTCTGTGAGATGAACTCACAGATCAGAAAGAAGTTTCTCAGAAAGCTTCTTTCACGTTTTGAACGGATGAAATTTCCTTTATCAGCGTAGGCTTCAATGCGATCCAAGGAAGCCCTTCTCAGGTTCCTCAAAGACAGTGTTAATGGACTGCTCCACGTAACATAAGTGTAACTCTGGGAGATGAATTCACACATCACCAAGAAGTTTCTAAGAAAGCTTCTTTCTAGTTTTCATCTGTGGATGTTTCCTCTGTCACCATAATTTTCATTGAGCTATGAAGTATCTAATTGCAGAATTCCAGAAAACTGTGTTAACAAACTGATCACTGAAGAGTAACCTGTAACTCTGTGAGTTGCATTCACACATGGCAGTGCAGTCTTTCACAAAGCAGCTCTTTAGTTATTATGTGAGGATATTTCCTTTTTCACCAGAGCCCTCAATGAGCTCCCAAATATACCTTTGCAGAACCCACGACAACAGTGTTAGCAAACTGTTCCAAGAAGTACAGGGTGGAACTCAGTGTGATGAAGTCACACTTCAGAAAGCAATCTCTCAGAAAGCTTCTCTGTAGTTATTATGTGAGGATATTTCCTTTTTCACCATGGGTACCTGTGGGCTCCCAAATATCCATTTCCACTTTCCACGAAAAGAGTGTTAGCAAACTGCTTCCTGAAGTCGAAATTATAAGTCTGTGAGATGAACTCACAGATCAGAAAGAAGTTTCTCAGAAAGCTTCTTTCAAGTTTTGAACGGATGAAATTTCCTTTATCAGCGTAGGCCTCAATGCGATCCAAGGAAGCCCTTCTCAGGTTCCTCAAAGACAGTGTTAATGGACTGCTCCACGAAACATAAGTGTGACTCTGTGTGATGAATTCACACATCACAAAGAAGTTTCTAAGAAAGCTTCTTTCACGTTTTTATTGGAAGATATTTCCATTGGCCCCATTGTTTTCAATGGGATCCGGAATATCTGTTCTCAGATTCCACACAAATAGGGCTGTACAGCTGTAACTTAGTGAGTTCAATTCACACATCACAAAGCGGTTTCTCAGAAAGCTTCTTTCTTTAGGAAGACGAGGTTATTTGGGGTCTCGTATCGCCACCGTGTGGCCTATTACAGATCCTGCGAACACTCTGCTAGCAAGCTTCTCACTGAAAACAGTGATGGACATCTGTGGGCTGAATTCACCCACAAGATAGAAGTTTCTGAGAAGGCTTCTCTGCAGGTTTTTCTGAGGATAGTTCCCTCTTCACCATACGATTCAATGATATCCAAAATATCACATCTGAGATTCCTCAAAATGAGTTCTAGGAAACACCCCCGAAAATGGGTGATGTAACACTGTGAAATGAATTCACATATCACAAAGCAGTTTCTCAGAAAGCTTGATTCCACTTTTTCTTGGAGGAAATTTCTTTTCTCCTTCTATTCTTCAAAGCCATCTGAAATATCACTTCTCGGAATCCACGGAAACAGTCCTAAGAAACGGCTCCAAAAAACACTGGCGTAAATCTGTGAGATGAAGTCACACATTAGAAAGCAATATCCCAGAAAGCTTCTCCGTAGATATTATGTGAGGATATTTCCTTTTTCACAATGGGTCCCTATGGTCTCCGAAATATCACTTTCCAGTTTCCACGCAAAGAGTGTTAGCAAACTGCTTCTCGAGGCATAGGTTGCAACTCTGTGAGATGAAATCACAGATCAGAAAGAAGTTTCTCAGAAAGCTTCTATCACGTTTTGAACGGAAAAATGTCCTTTATCAGCGTAGGCTTCAATGCGATCCATGGAAGCCCTTCTCAGGTTCCTCAAAGACAGTGTTAATGGACTGCTCCACGAAACATAAGGGTAACTCTGTGAGATGAATACACACATCACCGAGAAGTTTCTAAGAAAGCTTCTTTCTAGTTCTCATCTGTGGATGTTTCCTTTGTCAACGTAAGGTTGATTGCGCTATGAAGTATCTAATTGCAGATTTCCAGAAAACTGTGTTAACAAACTGATCACTGAAGAGAAACGTGTAACTCTGTGAGTTGCATTCACACATGGCAGTGCAGTTTCTCACAAAGCTGCTCTTTAGTTATTATGTGAGGATATTTCCTTTTTCACCAAGCCCTCAAGGAGCTCCCAAATATACCTTTGCTGAATCCACGACAACAGTGTCAGCAAACTGTTGCAAGAAGGTAAGGGTGGAACTCTGTGTGATGAAGTCACACATCAGAAAGCAATCTCTCAGAAAGCTTCTCTGTGGTTATTATGTGAGGATATTGCCATTTTCACCATGGGTCCCTGTGGGCTCCCAAATATCACTTTCCAGTTTCCACGAAAAGAGTGTTAGCAAACTGCTTCCTGAAGTCTAAATTATAAGTCTGTGAGATGAACTCACAGATCAAAGAAGTTTCTCAGAAAGCTTCTTCCACGTTTTGAACGGATGAAATTTCCTTTATCAGCGTAGGCCTCAATGCGATCCAAGGAAGCCCTTCTCAGGTTCCTCAAAGACAGTGTTAATGGACTGCTCCATGAAACATAAGTGTAACTCTGTGAGATGAATTCACACATCACCAAGAAGTTTCCAAGAAAGCTTCTTTCTGGTTTTCATGTGTGGATATTACCTTGGTCACCGTAAGAATCATTGCGCTATGAAGTATCTAATTACAGATTTCCAGAAAACTGTGTTAACAAACTGATCACTGAAGAAAAACGTGTCACTCTGTGAGTTGCATTCACATATGGCAGTGCAGTTTCTCAGAAAGCTGCTCTTTAGTTATTATGTGAGGATATTTCCTTTTTCACCAGAGAACTCAATGAGCTCCAAAATATACCTTTGCAGAATCCACGACAACAGTGTTAGCAAACTGTTCCAAGACGGGAAGGGTGGAACTCTGTATGATGAAGTCACACATCAGAAAGCAATCTCTCAGAAAGCTTCTCTGTAGTTATTATGTGAGGATATTTCCTTTTTCACCATGGGTCCCTATGGGCTCCCAAATATCACTTTCCAGTTTCCACGAAAAGAGTGTTAGCAAACTGCTTCCTGAAGTTTAAATTATAAGTCTGTGAGATGAACTCACAGATCAGAAAGTAGTTTCTCACAAACCTTCTTTCACGTTTTGAACGGATGAAATTTCCTTCATCAGCGTAGGTCTCATTGCGTTCTAAGGAAGCCCTTCTTAGGTTCCTCAAAGACAGTGTTAATGGACTGCTCCATGAAACATAAGTGTAACTCTGTGACATGAATTCACACATCACCAAGAAGTTTCTAAGAAAGCTTCTTTCTAGTTTTCATCTGTGGATGATTCCTTTGTCACCGTAAGTTTCCTTGCGCTATGAAGTATCTAATTGCAGATTTCCAGAAAACTGTGTTAACAAACTGATCACTGAAGAGAAACGTGTAACTCTGTGAGTTGCATTTTCACATGGCAGTGCAGTTTCTCAGAAAGCTGCTCTTTAGTTATTATGTGAGGGTATTTCCTTTTTCACCAGAGCCCTGAATGAGCTCCGAAATATACCTTTGCAGAATCCACGACAACAGTGTTAGCAAACTGTTCCAAGAAGGGAAGGGTGGAACTCTGTGTGATGAAGTCAAACATCAGAAAGCAATCTTTCAGAAAGCTTCTCTGTAGTTATTATGTGAGGATATTTCCTTTGTAACCATGGGTCCCTAAGGGTTCCCAATTATCACTTTCCAGTTTCCACGAAAAGAGTGTTAGCAAACTGCTAACTGAAGTCTAAATTATAAGTCTGTAAGATGAACTCACAGATCAGAAAAAAGTTTCTCAGAAAGCTTCTTTCACGTTCTAAACGGAAGCAATGTCCTTTATCAGCGTAGGACGCAATGCGATACAAAGAAGCCCTTCTCAGGTTCCTCAAAGACAGTGTTAATGGACTGCTCCACGAAACATCAGTGTAACTCTGTGAGATGAATTCACACATCACCAAGAAGTTTCTAGGAAAGCTTCTTTCCAGGCTTCATCTGTGAATGTTTCTTTTGTCACCGTCAGGTTCATTGCTCTCTGAAGTATCTAATTGCAGATTTCCAGAAAACTGTGTTAACAAACAGATTACTGAAGAGAAACGTGTAGCTCTGTGAGTTGCATTCACCCATGGCAGTGCAGTTTCTCAGAAAGCTGCTCTTCAGTTATTATGTGAGGATATTTCCTTTTTCACCAGAGCCCTCCATGAGTTCCCAAATATACCTTTGCAGAATCCACGACAACAGTGTTAGCAAACTGTTCCAAGAAGGGAAGGGTGGAACTCTGTGTGATGAAGTCACCCATCAGAAAGCAATCTCTCAGAAAGCTTCTTTGAGGTTATTATGTGAGGATATTTCCTTTTTAACCATGGGTCCCTGTGGGCTCCCAAATATCAATTTAAAGTTTCCACGAAAAGAGTGTTAGCAAACTGCTTCCTGAAGTTTAAATTATAAGTCTGTGAGATGAACTCACAGATCAGAAAGAAGTTTCTCAGAAAGCTTCTTTCACGTTTTGAAGGGATGAAATTTTCTTTATCAGCGGAGGCCTCAATTCGATCCAAGGAAGCCATTCTCAGGTTGCTCAATGACAGTGTTAATGGACTGCTCCACGAAACATAAATGTAACTCTGTGAAATGAATTCACACATCACCAAGAAGTTTGTTATAAAGCTTCCTTCTAGTTTTCATCTGTGGATGTTTCCTTTTTCACCGTAAGTTTCATTGCGCTATGAAGTATCTAATTGCAGATTTCCAGAAAACTGTGTTAACAAACTGATCACTGAAGAGAAACGTGTAACTCTGTGAGGTGCATTTACACATGGCAGTGCAGTTTCTCAGATAGCTGCTCTTTAGTTATTATGTGAGGATATTTACTTTTTCACCAGAGCCCTTAATGAGCTCCCAAATGTACCTTTGCAGAATGCACAACAACAGTGTTAGCAAACTCTTCCAAGAAGGGAAGTGTGGAACTCTGTGTGATGAAGTCACACATCAGAAAGCAATCTCTCAGAAAGCCTCTCTGTAGTTATTATGTGAGGATATTTCCTTTTTCACCATGGGTCCCTATGGGCTCCCAAATATTACTTTCCAGTTTCCACGAAAAGAGTGTTAGCAAACTGCTTCCTGAAGTCGAAAGGATAAGTCTGTGAGATGAACTCACAGATCAGAAAGAAGTTTCTCAGAAAGCTTCTTTTACGTTTTGAACAGATGAAATTTCCTTTATCAGCGTAGCCCTCAATCCCATCCAAGGAACCCCTTCTCAGGTTCCCCAAAGACAGTGTTAATGGACTGCTCCACAAAACATAAGTGTAACTCTGTGAGATGAATTCACACATCACCAAGAAGTTTCTAAGAAAGCTTCTTTCTAGTTTTCATATATGGATGTTTCCTTTGTCACCGTAAGTTTCATTGCGCTATGAAGAATCTAATTGCCGATTTCCAGAAAACTCTGTTAACACACTGCTCACTGAAGAGAAATGTGTAACTCTGTGAGTTGCATTGACACATGGCAGTGCAGTTTCTCAGAAAGCTGCTCTTTAGTTATTATGTGAGGATATTTCCTTTTTCACAAGAGCCCTCAATGAGCTCCCAAATATACCTTTGCAGAATTCCCGACAACAGTGTTAGCAAACTGTTCCAAGAAGGGAAGGGTGGAACTCTGTGTGATGAAGTCACACGTCAGAAAGCAATCTCTCAGAAAGCTTCTCTGTAGTTATTATGTGAGCATATTTCTTTTTCACCATGGGTCCCTATGGGCTCCCAAATATCACTTTCCAGTTTCCACGAAAAGAGTGTTAGCAAACTGCTTCCTGAAGTCGAAATTATAAGTCTGTGAGATGAACTCTCAGATCAGAAAGAAGTTTCTCAGAAAGCTTCTTTCACGTTTTGAACGGATGAAATTTCCTTTATCAGCGTAGGCCTCAATGCGATCCAAGGAAGCCCTTCTCAGGTTCCTCAAAGACAGTGTTAATGGACTGCTCCACGAAACATAAGTGTAACTCCGTGAGATGAGTTCACACATCACCAAGAATTTTCTAAGAAAGCTTCTTTCTAGTTTTCATCTGTGGATGTTTCCTTTGTCACCGTAAGTTTCATTGCGCTATGAAGTATCTAATTGCAGATTTCCAGAAAACTGTGTTAACAAACTGATCACTGAAGAAAAACCTGTAACTCTGTGAGTTGCATTCACACATGGCAGTGCAGTTTCTCAGAAAGCTGCTCTTTAGTTATTATGTGAGGATATTTCCTTTTTCACCAGAGCCCTCAATGAGCTCCCTAATAAACCTTTCCAGAATCCACTACAACAGTATTAGCCAACTGTTCCAAGAAGGGAAGGGTGGAACTCTATGTGATGAAGTAACACATGAGAAAGCAATCTCTCAGAAAGCATCTCTGTTGTTATTACGTGAGGATATTTCCTTTTCCACCATGGGTCCCTATGGGCTCCCAAATATCACTTTCCAGTTTCCACGAAAAGAGTGTTAGCAAACTGCTTCCTGAAGTCTAAATTATAAGTCTGTGAGATGAACTCACAGATCAGAAAGAAGTTTCTCAGAAAGCTTCTTTCACGTTTTGAACGGATGAAATTTCCTTTATGAGCGTAGGCCTCAATGCGAACCAAGGAAGCCCTTCTCAGGTTCCTCAAAGACAGTGTTAATGGACTGCTCCACGAAACATAACTGTAACTCTGTGAGATGAATTCACACATCACCAAGCAGTTTCTAAGAAAGCTTCTTTCTAGTTTTCATCTGTGGATGTTTCCTTTTTCACCGTAAGTTTCATTGCGCTATGAAGTATCTAATTACAGATTTCCAGAAAACTGTGTTAACAAATTGATCACTGAAGAGAAACGTGTAACTCTGTGAGTTGCATTCAAACATCACCAAGAAGTGTCTAAGAAAGCTTCTTTCTAGTTTTCATCTGTGGATGTTTCCTTTGTCACCGTAAGTTTCATTGCGCTACGAAGTATCGAATTGCAGATTTCCAGAAAACTGTGTTAACAAACTGATCACTGAAGAGAAACGTTTAACTCTGTGAGTAGTAGTCACACATGCAGGGCAGTTTCTCACAAAGCTGCTCTTTAGTTATTACGTGAGGATATTTCCTTTTTCACCAAGCCCTCAAAGAGCTCCCAAATATACCTTTGCAGAATGCACGACAACAGTGTTAGCAAACTGTTCCAAGAAGGGAAGGGTGGAACTCTGTGTGATGAATTCACACATCAGAAAGCAATCTCTCAGAAAGCTTCTCTGTGGTTATTATGTGATGATATTGCCATTTTCACCATAGGTCCCTGTGGGCTCCCAAATATCACCTTCCAGTTTCCACGACAAGAGTGTTAGCAAACTGCTTCCTGAAGTCGACATTATAAGTCTGTGAGATGAACTCACAGATCAGAATGAAGTTTCTCAGAAAGCTTCTTTCACGTTTTGAACGGATGAAATTTTCTTTTTTTTTTTTTTTTTTATTATACTTTAAGTTCTAGGGTACATGTGCGTAACGTGCAGGTTTGTTACATATGTATACTTATGCCATGTTGGTGTGCTGCACCCATCAACTCGTCAGCACCCATCAATTCATCATTTATATCATGTATAACTCCCCAATGCAATCACTCCCTCCTACCCCCTCCCCCCTCCCCATGATAGGCCCCAGTGTGTGATGTTCCCCTTCCCGAGTCCAAGTGATCTCATTGTTCAGTTCCCACCTATGAGTGAGAACATGCGGTGTTTGGTTTTCTCTTCTTGTGATAGTTTGCTAAGAATGATGGTTTCCAGCTGCATCCATGTCCCTACAAAGGACGCAAACTCATCCTTTTTTATGGCTGCATAGTATTCCATGGTGTATATGTGCCACATTTTCTTAATCCAGTCTGTCACAGATGGACATTTGGGTTGATTCCAAGTCTTTGCTATTGTGAATAGTGCCGCAATAAACATACGTGTGCATGTGTCTTTGTAGTAGAATAATTTATAATCCTTTGGGTATATACCCAGTAGTGGGATGGCTGGGTCATATGGTACATCTAGTTCTAGATCCTTGAGGAATTGCCATACTGTTTTCCATAATGGTTGAACTAGTTTACAATCCCACCAACAGTGTAAAAGTGTTCTTATTTCTCCACATCCTCTCCAACACCTGTTGTTTCCTGACTTCTTAATGATTGCCATTCTAACTGGTGTGAGATGGTATCTCATTGTGGTTTTGATTTGCATTTCTCTGATGGCGAGTGACGATGAGCATTTTTTCATGTGTCTGTTGGCTGTATGAATATCTTCTTTTGAGAAATGTCTGTTCATATCCTTTCCCCACTTTTTGATGGGGTTGTTTGTTTTTTTCTCGTATATTTGTTTGAGTTCTTTGTAGATTCTGGATATTAGCCCTTTGTCAGATGAGTAGGTTGCAAAAATTTTCTCCCATTCTGTAGGTTGCCTGTTCACTCTGATGGTAGTTTCTTTTGCTGTGCAAAAGCTCTTTAGTTTAATTAGATCCCATTTGTCAATTTTGGCTTTTGCTGCCGTTGCTTTTGGTGTTTTAGACATGAAGTCCTTGCCCATGCCTATGTCCTGAATGGTACTACCTAGATTTTCTTCTAGGGTTTTTATGGTAATAGGTCTAACATTTAAGTCTCTAATCCATCTTGAATTAATCTTCGTATAAGGGGTAAGGAAAGGATGCAGTTTCAGCTTTCTACTTATGGCTAGCCAATTTTCCCAGCACCATTTATTAAATAGGGAATCCTTTCCCCATTTCTTGTTTCTCTCAGGTTTGTCAAAGATCAGATGGCTGTAGATGTGCGGTATTATTTCTGAGGACTCTGTTCTGTTCCATTGGTCTATAGCTCTGTTTTGGTACCAGTACCATGCTGTTTTGGTTACTGTAGCCTTGTAGTATAGTTTGAAGTCAGGTAGCGTGACGCCTCCAGCTTTGTCCTTTTGACTTAGGATTGTCTTGGCAATGCGGGCTCTTTTTTGGTTCCATATGAACTTTAAAGCAGTTTTTTCCAATTCTGTGAAGAAACTCATTGGTAGCTTGATGGGGATGGCATTGAATCTATAAATAACCTTAGGCAGTATGGCCATTTTCACGATATTGATTCTTCCTATCCATGAGCATGGTATGTTGTTCCATTTGTTTGTGTCCTCTTTGATTTCACTGAGCAGTGGTTTGTAGTTCTCCTTGAAGAGGTCCTTTACATCCCTTGTAAGCTGGATTCCTAGGTATTTTATTCTCTTTGAAGCAATTGTGAATGGAAGTTCATTCCTGATTTGGCTCTCTGCTTGTCTGTTACTGGTGTATAAGAATGCTTGTGATTTTTGCACATTAATTTTGTATCCTGAGACTTTGCTGAAGTTGCTTATCAGCTTAAGGAGATTTTGGGCTGAGACGATGGGGTTTTCTAAATATACAATCATGTCATCTGCAAACAGGGACAATTTGACTTCTTCTTTTTCTAACTGGATACCCTTGATTTCTTTCTCTTGCCTGATTGCCCTAGCCAGAACTTCCAACACTATGTTGAATAGGAGTGGTGAGAGAGGGCATCCCTGTCTTGTGCCAGTTTTCAAAGGGAATTTTTCCAGTTTTTGCCCATTCAGTATGATATTAGCTGTGGGTTTGTCATAAATGGCTCTTATTATTTTGAGATACGTTCCATCAATACCGAATTTATTGAGCGTTTTTAGCATGAAGGGCTGTTGAATTTTGTCAAAAGCCTTTTCTGCATCTATTGAGACAATCATGTGGTTCTTGTCTTTGGTTCTGTTTATATGCTGGATTACATTTATTGATTTGCGAATGTTGAACCAGCCTTGCATCCCAGGGATGAAGCCCACTTGATCATGGTGGATAAGCTTTTTGATGTGCTGCTGAATCCAGTTTGCCAGTATTTTATTGAGGATTTTTGCATCGATGTTCATCAGGGATATTGGTCTAAACTTCTCTTTTTTTGTTGTGTCTCTGCCAGGCTTTGGTATCAGGATGATGTTGGCCTCATAAAATGAGTTAGGGAGGATTCCCTCTTTTTCTATTGATTGGAATAGTTTCAGAAGGAATGGTACCAGCTCCTCCTTGTACCTCTGGTAGAATTCAGCTGTGAATCCATCTGGTCCTGGACTTTTTTTGGTGGGTAGGCTATTAATTGTTGCCTCAATTTCAGAGCCTGCTATTGGTCTATTCAGGGATTCAACTTCTTCCTGGTTTAGCCTTGGGAGAGTGTAAGTGTCCAGGAAATTATCCATTTCTTCTAGATTTTCTAGTTGATTTGCGTAGAGGCGTTTATAGTATTCTCTGATGGTAGTTTGTATTTCTGTGTGGTCAGTGGTGATATCCCCTTTATCATTTTTTATTGCATCTATTTGATTCCTCTCTCTTTTCTTCTTTATTAGCCTTGCTAGCGGTCTGTCAATTTTGTTGATCTTTTCAAAAAACCAACTCCTGGATTCATTGATTTTTTGGAGGGTTTTTTGTGTCTCTATCTCCTTCAGTTCGGCTCTGATCTTAGTTATTTCTTGCCTTCTGCTAGCTTTTGAATGTGTTTGCTCTTGCCTCTCTAGTTCTTTTAATTGTGATGTTAGAGTGTCAATTTTAGATCTTTCCTGCTTTCTCTTGTGGGCATTTAGTGCTATAAATTTCCCTCTACACACTGCTTTAAATGTGTCCCAGAGATTCTGGTAGGTTGTATCTTTGTTCTCATTGGTTTCAAAGAACATCTTTATTTCCGCTTTCATTTCGTTATGTACCCAGTAGTCATTCAGGAGCAGGTTGTTCAGTTTCCATGTAGTTGAGCGGTTTTGATTGAGTTTCTTAGTCCTGAGTTCTAGTTTGATTGCACTGTGGTCTGAGAGACAGTTTGTTATAATTTCTGTTCTTTTACATTTGCTGAGGAGTGCTTTACTTCCAATTATGTGGTCAATTTTGGAATAAGTGCGATGTGGTGCTGAGAAGAATGTATATTCTGTTGATTTGGGGTGGAGAGTTCTATAGATGTCTATTAGGTCCGCTTGGTGCAGAGATGAGTTCAATTCCTGGATATCCTTGTTAACTTTCTGTCTCGTTGATCTGTCTAATGTTGACAGCGGAGTGTTGAAGTCTCCCATTATTATTGTATGGGAGTCTAAGTCTCTTTGTAAGTCCCTAAGGACTTGCTTTATGAATCTGGGTGCTCCTGTATTGGGTGCATATATATTTAGGAGAGTTAGCTCTTCCTGTTGAATTGATCCCTTTACCATTATGTAATGGCCTTCTTTGTCTCTTTTGATCTTTGATGGTTTAAAGTCTGTTTTATCAGAGACAAGGATTGCAACCCCTGCTTTTTTGTGTTCTCCATTTGCTTGGTAGATCTTCCTCCATCCCTTTATTTTGAGCCTATGTATGTCTCTGCATGTGAGATGGGTCTCCTGAATACAGCACACTGATGGGTCTTGACTCTTTATCCAGTTTGCCAGTCTGTGTCTTTTAATTGGAGCATTTAGTCCATTAACATTTAAGGTTAATATTGTTATGTGTGAACTTGATCCTGCCATTAGATATTAACTGGTTATTTTGCTCGTTAGTTGATGCAGTTTCTTCCTAGCCTCGATGGTCTTTACATTTTGGCATGTTTTTGCGATGGCTGGTACCGGTTGTTCCTTTCCATGTTTAGGGCTTCCTTCAGGGTCTCTTGTAGGGCAGGCCTGGTGGTGACAAAATCTCTAAGCATTTGCTTATCTGTAAAGGATTTTATTTCTCCTTCACTTATGAAACTTAGTTTGGCTGGATATGAAATTCTGGGTTTAAAATTCTTTTCTTTAAGAATGTTGAATATTGGCCCCCACTCTCTTCTGGCTTGTAGAGTTTCTGCCGAGAGATCTGCTGTTAGTCTGATGGGCTTCCCTTTGTGGGTAACCCGACCTTTCTCTCTGGCTGCCCTTAAGATTTTTTCCTTCATTTCAACTTTGGTGAATCTGGCAATTATGTGTCTTGGAGTTGCTCTTCTGGAGGAGTATCTTTGTGGCGTTCTCTGTATTTTCTGAATTTGAATGTTGGCTTGCCCTACTAGGTTGGGGAAGTTCTCCTGGATGATTTCCTGAAGAGTGTTTTCCAACTTGGTTCCATTTTCCCCCTCACTTTCAGGCACCCCAATCAGGCGTAGATTAGGTCTTTTTACGTAATCCCATACTTCTTGCAGGCTTTGCTCATTTCTTTTTCTTCTTTTTTCTTTTGGTTTCTCTTCTCGCTTCATTTCATTCATTTGATCTTCAATCGCTGATACTCTTTCTTCCAGTTGATCGAGTCGGTTACTGAAGCTTGTGCATTTGTCACGTATTTCTCGTGTCATGGTTTTCATCTCTGTCATTTCGTTTATGATCTTCTCTGCATTAATTAGTCTAGCTGTCAATTCTTCCACTCTTTTTTCAAGATTTTTAGTTTCTTTGCACTGGGTACGTAATTCCTCCTTTAGCTCTGAGAAGTTTGATGGACTGAAGCCTTCTTCTCTCCTCTCGTCCAAGTCATTCTCTGACCAGCTTTGATCCGTTGCTGGTGATGGGCTGCACTCCTTTGCAGGGGGAGATGCGCTCTTATTTTTTGAATTTCCAGCTTTTCTGCCCTGCTTCTTCCCCATCTTTGTGGTTTTATCTCTCTCTGGTCTTTGATGGTGGTGACGTACTGATGGGGTTTTGGTATAGGTGTCCTTCCTGTTTGATAGTTTTCCTTCTGACAGTCAGAAGGACTGTCTGTTGGTCTGTTGGAGATTGCTTGAGGTCCACTCCAGACCCTGTTTGCCTGGGTATCAGCAGCAGAGGTTGCCGAAGATAGAATATTGCTGAACAGCGAGTGTACCTGTCTGATTCTTCCTTTGGAAGTTTCCTCTCAGGGGTGTACTCCACCCTGTGAGGTGTGGGGTGTCAGACTGCCCCTAGTGGGGGATTTCTCCCAGCTAGGCTACTCAGGGGTCAGGGACACACCTGAGCAGGCAGTCTGTCCGTTCTCAGATCTCAACCTCCGCGTTGGGAGATCCACGGCTCTCCCCAAAGTTGTCAGACAGAGTCGTTCGCGTCTGCACCGGCTCCTGCTACTTCCCCTGTTGGTCTTCAACTGTGCGCTGTCCCCAGAGGTGGAGACTACAGAGACAGGCAGGCTTCCTTGAGCTGCTGTGAGCTGCACCTGAAATTTTCTTTATCAGCGTAGGCCTCAATGCGATTGAAGGAAGCCCTTCTCAGGTTCCTCAAAGACAGTGTTAATGGACTGCTCCACGAAACATAAGTGTAACTCTGTGAGATGAATTCACACATCACCAAGAAGTTTCTAAGAAAGCTTTTTTCTAGTATTCATCTGTGGATGTTTCCTTTGTCACCGTAAGGTTCATTGCGCTATGAAGTATCTAATTGCAGATTTCCAGAAAACTGTGTTAGCAAACTGATCACTGAAGAGAAAATTGTAACTCTGTGAGTTGCACTCACACGTGGCAGTGCAGTTTCTCAGAAAGCTGCTCCATAGTTATTCTGTGAGGATATTTCCTTTTTCACCAGAGCCCTCAATGAGCTCCCAAATATATCTTTGCAGACTCCACGACAACAGTGTTAGCAAACTGTTCAAAGAAGGGAAGGGTGGAACTCTGTGTTATGAAATCACACATCAGAAAGCAATCTCTCAGAAAGCTTCTCTGTGGTTATTATGTGAGGATATTTCCTTTTTCACCATGGGTCCCTATATGTTCCAAAATATCACTTTCCATTTTCCAAGAAAAGGGTGTTAGCAAACTGCTTCCTGAGTCTAAATTATATGTCTGTGAGATGAACTCACAGATCAGAAAGAAGTTTCTCAGAAAGCTTTTTTCACGTTTTAAACAGATGAAATTTCCTTTATCAGCGTAGGCCTCAATGCGATCCAAGGAAACCCTTCTCAGGTTCCTCAAAGACAGTGTTAATGGACTGCTCCACGAAACATAAGTGTAACTCTGTGAGACGAATTCACACATCACCAAGAAGTTTCTAAGAATACTTCTTTCTAGTTTTCATCTGTGGATGTTTCCTTTGTCACCGTAAGGTTCATTGCGCTATGAAGTGTCTCATTGCAGATTTCCAGAAAACTGTGTTAACAAACTGATCACTGAAGAGAAACGTGTAACTCTGTGAGTTGCATTCACACATGGCAGTGCAGTTTCTTAGAAAGCTGTTCTTTAGTTATTATGTGAGGATATTTCCTTTTTCACCAAGCCCTCAAAGAGCTCCCAAACATACCTTGGCAGAATCCACGACAACAGTGTTAGCAAACTGTTCCAAGAAGGAAAGGGTGGAACTCTGTGTGATGAAGTAACACATCAGAAAGCAATCTCTCAGAAAGCTTCTCCGTGGTTATGTGAGGATATTGCCATTTTCACCATGGGTCCCTCTGGGCTCCCAAACATCGCTTTCCAGTTTCCACGAAAAGAGTGTTAGCAAACTGCTTCCTGAAGTCGAAATTATAACTCTGTGAGATGAACTCACAGATCAGAAAGAAGTTTCTCAGAAAGCTTCTTTCACGTTTTGAAGGGATAAAATTTCCTTTATCAGCGTAGGCCTCAATGCGATCCAAGGAAGCCCTTCTCAGGTTCCTCAAAGACAGTGTTAATTGTCTGCTCCACGAAACATAAGTGTAACTCTGTGAGATGAATTCACACATCACCAAGAAGTTTCTAAGAAAGCTTCTTTCTAGTTTTCATCTGTGGATGTTTCCTTTGTCACCATAAGGTTCATTGCGCTATGAAGTATCTAATTGCAGATTTCCAGAAAACTGTGTTAACAAACTGATCACTGAAGAGAAACGTGTAACTCTGTGAGTTGCATTCACACATGGCAATGCAGTTTTTCAGAATGCTGCTCTTTAGTTATTATGTGAGGATATTTCCTTTTTCACGAGAGCCCTCAATGAGCTCCCAAATATACCGTGCAGAATCCACGACAACAGTGTTAGCAAACTGTTCCAAGAAGGGAAGGGTGGAACTCTGTGTGAAGAAGTCACACATGAGAAAGCAATCTCTCAGAAAGCATCTCTGTAGTTATTATGTGAGGATACTTCCTTTTTCACCATGGGTCCCTATGGGCTCCCAAATATCACTTTCCAGTTTCCACGAAAAGAGTGTTAGCAAACTGCTTCCTGAAGTCTAAATTATAAGTCTGTGAGATGAACTCACAGATCAGAAAGAGGTTTCTCAGAAAACTTCTTTCACGTTTTGAACGGATGAAATTTCCTTTATCAGATTACTCAATGCAATCAAGGAAGCCCTTCTCAGGTTCCTCAAAGACAGCGTTAATGGACTGCTCCATGAAATATAAGTGTAACTCTGTGAGGTGAATTCACATATCACCAAGAAGTTTCTTAGAAAGCTTCTTTCTAGTTTTCATCTGTGGATGTTTCCTTTGTCACCGTAAGTTTCACCACGCTATGAAGTATCTAATTGCAGATGTCCAGAAAACTGTGTTAACAAACTGATCACTGAAGAGAAATGTGTAACTCTGTGAGTTGCATTCACAAATGGCAGTGCAGTTTCTCTGAAAGCTGCTCTTTAGTTATTATGTGAGGATATTTCCTTTTTCACCAGAGCCCTCAATGAGCTCCCAAATATACCTTTGCAGAATCCACGACAACAGTGTTTCCAAACTGTTCCAAGAAGGGAAGGTGGGAACTCTGTGTGATGAAGTCACACATCAGAAAGCAATCTCTCAGAAAGCTTCTCTGTAGTTATTATTTGAGGCTATTTCCTTTTCCACCATGGGTCCCTAAGGGCTCCCAAATATCACTTTCCAGTTTCCACGAAAAGAGTGTTAGCAAACTGCTTCCTGAAGTCGAAATTATATGTCTGTGAGATGAACTCACGGAGCAGAAAGAAGTTTCTCAGAAAGCTTCTTTCACGTTTTGAACGGATGAAATTTCCTTTATAAGCGTAGGCCTCAATGCGATCCAAGGAAGCCCTTCTTAGGTTCCTCAAAGACAGTGTTAATGGACTGCTCCACGAAACATAAGTGTAACTCTGTGAGATGAATTCACACATCACCAAGAAGTTTCTAAGAAAGCTTCTTTCTAGTTTTCACCTGTGGAGGTTTCCTTTGTCACCGTAAATTTCATCGCGCTATGAAGTATCTAATTTCAGATTTCCAGAAAACTGTGTTAACAAACTGATCACTGAAGAGAAACGTGTAACTCTGTGAGTTGCATTCACACATGGCAATGCAGTTTTTCAGAAAGCTGCTCTTTAGTTATTATGTAAGGATATTTCCTTTTGCACCAGAGCCCTCAATGAGCTCCCAAATATACCTTTGCAGAATCCACGACAACAGGGTTAGCAAACTGTTCCAAGAAGGGAAGGGTGGAACTCTGTGTGATGAAGTCACACATCAGAAAGCAATCTCTCAGAAAGCTTCTCTGTAGTTATTTCGTGAGGATATTTAATTTTTCACCATGGGTCCCTATAGGCTCCCAAATATCACTTTCCAGTTTCCACGAAAAGAGTGTTAGCAAACTGCTTCCTGAAGTCTAAATTATATGTCTGTGGTATGAACTCACAGATGAGAAAGAAGATTCTCAGAAAGCTTCTTTCACGTTTTGAACGGATGAAATTTCCTTCATCAGCGTAGGCCTCAATGCGATCCAAGGGAGCCTTTCTCAGGTTCCTCAACGACAGGGTTAATGGACTGCTCCACGAAACATAAGTGTAACCCTGTGAGATGAATTCACACTTCACCAAGCAGTTTCTAAGAAAGCTTCTTTCTAGTTTTCATCTGTGGATGTTTCCTTTTTCACCGTAAGTTTCATCGCGATATGAAGTATCTAATTGCAGATTTCCAGAAAACTGTGTTAACAAACTGATCACTGAAGAGAAACGTCTTAATCGGTGAGTTGCATTCACACATGGCAATGCAGTTTTTCAGAAAGCTGCTCTTTAGTTATTATATGAGGATATTTCCTTTTTCACCAGAACCTTCAATGTTCTCCCAAATATACCTTTGCAGAATCCACTACAACAGTGTTAGCAAACTGTTCCAAGAAGGGAAGGGTGGAACTCTGTGTGATGAAGTCACAAATCAGAAAGCAATCTCTCAGAAAGCTTCTCTGTAGTTATTATGTGAGGACATTTCCTTTTTCACCATGGGTCCCTATGGACTCCCAAATATCACTTTCCAGTTTCCACGAAAAGAGTGTTAGCAAACTGCTTCCTGAAGTCTAAATTATAAGCCTGTGAGATGAACTCACAGATCAGAAAGAAGTTTCTCAGAAAGCTTCTTTCACGTTTTGAACGGATGAAATTTCCTTTATCATCGTAGGCCTCAATGCGATCCAAGGAAGACCTTCTCAGGTTCCTCAAAGACAGTGTTAATCTACTGCTCCACGAGACATAAGTGTAACTCTGTGAGATGAATTCACACATCACCAAGAAGTTTCTAAAAAGCTTCTTTCCAGTTTTCATCTGTGGATGTTTCCATTGTCACCGTCAGGTTCATTGCGCTATGAAGTATCTAATTGCAGATTTCCAGAAAACTGTGTTAACAAACTGATCACTGAAGAGAAACCTGTAACTCTGTGAGTTGCATTCACACATGGTAGTGCAGTTTCTCAGAAAGCTGCTCTTTAGTTATTATGTGAGGATATTTCCTTTTTCACCAGAGCCCTCAAGGAGCTCCCAAATATACCTTTGCAGAATCCACGACAACAGTGTTACCAAACTGTTCCAAGAAGGAAAGGTGGGAACTCTGTGTGATGAAGGCACACATCAGAAAGCAATCTCTCAGAGAGCTTCTCTGTAGTTATGATGTGAGGCTATTTCCTTTTTTACCATGGGTCCCTAAGGGCTCCCAAATATCACTTTCCAGTTTCCACGAAAAGAGTGTTAGCAAACTGCTTCCTGAAGTCTAAATTATAAGTCTGTGAGATGAACTCCCAGATCAGAAAGAAGTTTCTCAGAAAGCTTCTTTCACGTTTTGAACGGATGAAATATCCTTTATCAGCGTAGGCCTCAATGCGATCCGAGGAAGCCCTTCTCAGGTTCCTCAAAGACAGTGTTAATGGACTGCTCCACGTAACATAAGTGTAACTCTGTGAGATGAATTCACACATCACCAAGCAGTTTCTAAGAAAGCTTCTTTCTAGTTTTCTTCTGTGGATGTTTCCTTTTTCACCATAAGTTTCATCGCGCTATGAAGTATCTAATTGCAGATTTCCAGAAAACTGTGTTAACAAACTGATCACTGAAGAGAAACGTGCAACTCTCTGAGTTGCATTCACACATGGCAGTGCAGTTTCTCTGAAATCTGCTCTTTAGTTATTATGTGAGGATATTTCCTTTTTCACCAGAGCCCTCATAGAGCTCCCAAATATACCTTTGCAGATTCCACGACAACAGTGTTTCTAAACTGTTCCAAGAAGGGAAGGTGGGAACTCTGTGTGATGAAGTCACACATCAGAAAGCAATCTCTCAGAAAGCTTCTCTGTAGTTATTTTGTGAGGATATTTAATTTTTCACCATGGGTCCTTATAGGCTCCCAAATATCACTTTCCAGTTTCCACGAAAAGAGTGTTAGCAAACTGCTTCCTGAAGTCTAAATTATATGTCTGTGGTATGAACTCACAGATGAGAAAGAAGATTCTCAGAAAGCTTCTTTCACGTTTTGAACGGATGAAATTTCCTTCATCAGCGTCGGCCTCAATGCGATCCAAGGAAGCCTTTCTCAGGTTCCTCAATGACAGGGTTAATGGACTGCTCCACGAAACATAAGTGTAACCCTGTGAGATGAATTCACACTTCACCAAGCAGTTTCCAAGAAAGCTTCTTTCTAGTTTTCATCTGTGGATGTTTCCTTTTTCACCGTAAGTTTCATCGCGCTATGAAGTATCTAATTGCAGATTTCCAGAAAACTGTGTTAACAAACTGATCACTGAAGAGAAACGTCTTACTCGGTGAGTTGCATTCACACATGGCAATGCAGTTTTTCAAAAAGCTGCTCTTTAGTTATTATATGAGGATATTTCCTTTTTCACCAGAACCCTCAATGTTCTCCCAAATATACCTTTGCAGAATCCAGTACAACAGTGTTAGCAAACTGTTCCAAGAAGGGAAGGGTGGAACTCTGTGTGATGAAGTCACAAATCAGAAAGCAATCTCTCAGAAAGCTTCTCTGTAGTTATTATGTGAGGACATTACCTTTTTCACCATGGGTCCCTATGGACTCCCAAATATCACTTTCCAGTTTCCACGAAAAGAGTGTTAGCAAACTGCTTCCTGAAGTCTAAATTATACATCTGTGAGATGAACTCACAGATCAGAAAGAAGTTTCTCAGAAAGCTTCTTTCACGTTTTGAACGGATGAAATTTCCTTTATCAGCGTAGGCCTCAATGCTATCCACGGAAGCCCTTCTCAGGTTCCTCAAAGACAGTGTTAATGGACTGCTCCACGCAACATAAGTGTAACTCTGTGAGATGAATTCACACATCATCAAGAAGTTTCTAAGAAAGCTTCTTGCTAGTTTTCATCTGTGGATGTTTCCTTTGTCACCGTAAGGTTCTTTGCGCTATGAAGTATCTAATTGCAGATTTCCAGAAAACTGTGTTAACAAACTGATCACTGAAGAGAAACGTGTAACTCTGTGAGTTGCATTCACACATGGCAATGCAGTTTCTCAGAAAGCTGCTCTTGAGTCATTATGTGAATATACTTTCTTTTTCACCAGAGCCCTCAATGAGCTCCCAAATATACCTTTGCAGAATCCACGACAACAGTGTTAGCAAACTGTTCCAAGAAGGGAAGGGTGGAACTCTGTGTGATGAAGTCACACATCAGAAAGCTATCTCACAGAAAGCTTCTCTGTAGTTATTATGTGAGGATATTTGCTTTTTCAGCATGGGTCTCTAGGGGCTCCCAAATATCACTTTCCATTTTCCACGAAAAGAGTGTTAGCAAACTGCTTCCTGAAGTCTAAATTATAAGTCGGTGAGATGAACTCACAGATCAGAAAGAAGTTTCTCAGAAAGTTTCTTTTACGTTTTGAACGGATGAAATTTCCTTTATCAGCGTAGGCCTCAATGCAATCCAGGAAGCCCTTGTCAGGTTCCTCAAAGACAGTGTTAATGGACTGCTCCACGAAACATAAGTGTAACTCTGTGAGATGAATTCACATATCACCAAGAGGTGTCTATGAAAGCTTCTTTCTAGTTTTCATCTGTGGATGTTTCCTTTGTCACCGTATGTTTCATTTCGCTATGAAGTATCTAATTGCAGATTTCCAGAAAACTGTGTTAACAGGCTGATCACTGAAGAGAAACGTGTAACTCTGTGAGTTGCATTCACACATGGCAATGCACTTTCTCAAAAAGCAGCTCTTGAGTCATAATGTGAATGTACTTTCTTTTTCTCCAGAGCCTCAATGAGCTCCCAAATATACCTTTGCAGAATCCACGACAACAGTGTTAGCCAACTGTTTCAAGAGGGGAAGGGAGGAACTCTGTGTCATGAAGTCACACAACAGAAAGCAATCTCTCAGACAGCTTCTCTGTAGTTATTATATGAGGATATTTCCTTTTTCACCATGGGTCCCTAGGGGCTCCCAAATATCACTTTCCAGTTTCCACGAAAAGAGTGTTAGCAAACTGCTTCCTGAAGTCTAAATTATAAGTCGGTGAGATGAACTCACAGATCAGAAAGAAGTTTCTCAGAAAGCTTCTTTCACGTTTTGAACGGATGAAATTTCCTTTATCAGCGTAGGCCTCAATGCGATCCAAGGAAGCCCTTGTCAGGTTCCTCAAAGACAGTGTTAATGGACTGCTCCACGAAACATAAGTGTAACTCTGTGAAATGAATTCACACATCACCAAGAAGTTTCTAAGAAAGCTTCTTTCTAGTTTTCATCTGTGGATGTTTCCTTTCCCACCGTACGTTTCATTGCGCTATGAAGTATCTAACTGCAGATTTCCAGAAAACTGTGTTAACAAACTGATCACTGAAGAGAAACGTGTAACTCTGTGAGTTGCATTCACACATGGCAGTGCAGTTTCTCAGAAAGCTGCTGTTTAGTTATTATGTGAGGATATTTCCTTTTTCACCAGATCCCTCAATGAACTCCCAAATATACCTTTGCAGAATCCACGACAACAGTGTTAGCAAACTCTTTCAAGAAGGGAAAGGTGGAACTCTGTGTGATGAAGTCACACATCAGAAAGCAATCTCTCAGAAAGCTTCTCTGTAGTTATTATGTGAGGATATTTCCTTTTTCACCATGGGTCCCTGTGGGCTCCCAAATATCACTTTCCAGTTTCCACGAAAAGAGTGTTAGCAAACTGCTTCCTGAAGTCGAAATTATAAGTCGGTGAGATGAACTCACAGATCAGAAAGAAGTTTCTCAGAAAGCTTCTTTTACGTTTTGAACGGATGAAATTTCCTTTATCAGCGTAGGCCTCAAAGCAATCCAGGAAGCCCTTGTCAGGTTCCTCAAAGACAGTGTTAATGGACTGCTCCACGAAACATAAGTGTAACTCTGTGAGATGAATTCACATATCACCAAGAGGTGTCTATGAAAGCTTCTTTCTAGTTTTCATCTGTGGATGTTTCCTTTGTCACCGTATGTTTCATTGCGCTATGAAGTATCTAATTGCAGATTTCCAGAATACTGTGTTAACCAGCTGATCACTGAAGAGAAACGTGTAACTCTGTGAGGTGCATTCACACATGGCAATGCAGTTTCTCAGAAAGCTGCTCTTGAGTCATTATGTGAATATACTTTCTTTTTCACCAGAGCCCTCAATGAGCTCCAAAATATACCTTTGCAGAATCCACGACCACAGTGTTAGCAAACTGTTTCAAGAAGGGAAGGGTGGAACTCTATGTGATGAAGTCACACATCAGAAAGCAATCTCTCAGACACCTTCTCTGTAGTTATTATATGAGGATATTTCCTTTTTCACCATGGGTCCCTAGGGGCTCCCAAATATCACTTTCCAGTTTCCACGAAAAGAGTGTTAGCAAACTGCTTCCTGAAGTCTAAATTATAAGTGTGTGAGATGAACTCACAGATCAGAGAATAGTTTCTCAGAAAGCTTCTTTCACGCTTTGAACGGATGAAATTTCCTTTATCTGCGTAGGCCTCAATGCGATCCAAGGAAGCCCTTCTCAGTTTCCTCAAAGACAGTGTTAATGGACTGCTCCAGGAAACGTAAGTGTAATTCTGTGAGATGAATTCACACATCACCCAGAAGTTTCTAAGAAAGCTTCTTTCTACTTTTCATCTGTGGATGTTTCCTTTGTCACCGTAAGGTTCATTGCGCTATGAAGTATCTAAGTGCAGATTTCCAGAAAACTGTGTTAACAAACTGATCACTGAAGAGAAACGTGTAACTCTGTGAGTTGCATTCACACATGGCAATGCAGTTTCTCAGAAAGCTGCTCTTGAGTCATTATGTGAGGATATTTCCTTTTTCACCAGAGCCCTCCATGAGCTCCCAAATACACCTTTGCAGAATCCACGACAACAGTGTTACCAAACTGTTCTAAGAAGGGAAGGTGGGTACTCTGTGTGATGAAGTCACACATCAGAAAGCAATCTCTCAGAAAGCTTCTCTGTAGTTATTATGCGAGGATATTTCCTTTTTCACCATGGGTCCCTATGGGCTCCCAAATATCACTTTCCAGTTTCCACGAAAAGAGTGTTAGCAAACTGCTTCCTGAAGTCTAATTTATAAGTCGGTGAGATGAACTCACAGATCAGAAAGAAGTTTCTCAGAAAGCTTCTTTCACGTTTTGAACAGATGAAATTTCCTTTATCAGCGTAGGCCTCAATACGATCCAAGGAAGCCCTTCTCAGGTTCCTCAAAGACAGTGTTAATGGACTGCTCCACGAAACATAAGTGTAACTCTGTGAGATGAATTCACACATCACCAAGAAGTTTCTAAGAAAGCTTCTTTCTTGTTTTCATCCATGGATGTTTCCCTTGTCACCGTAAGGTTCATTGCGCTATGAAGTATCTAATTGCAGATTTCCAGAAAACTGTGTTAACAAACTGATCACAGAGGAGAAACGTGTACCACTGTGAGTTGCATTCACACATGGCAGTGCAGTTTCTCAGAAAGCTGCTCTTTTTTTTTTTTTTTTTTTTTTGAGACGGAGTCTCGCTGTGTCGCCCAGGCTGGAGTGCAGTGGCCGGATCTCAGCTCACTGCAAGCTCCGCCTCCCGGGTTCCCGCCATTCTCCCGCCTCAGCCTCCGAGTAGCTGGGACTACAGGCGCCCGCCACCTCGCCCGGCTAGTTTTTTGTATTTTTAGTAGAGACGGGGTTTCACCGTGTTAGCCAGGAGGGTCTCGATCTCCTGACCTCGTGATCCACCCGTCTCGGCCTCCCAAAGTGCTGGGATTACAGGCTTGAGCCACTGTGCCCGGCCAGAAAGCTGCTCTTTAGTTATTATGTGAGGATATTTCCTTTTTCACCAGAGCCCTCAATGAGCTTCCAAATATACCTTTGCAGAATCCACGACAACAGAGTTAGCAAACTGTTCCAAGAAGGGAAGGGTGGAACTCTGTGTGATGAAGTCACACATCAGAAAGCAATCTCTCAGAAAGCTTCTCTGTAGTTATTATGTGAGGATATTTCCTTTTTAACCATGGGTCCCTGTGGGCTCCCAAATATCACTTTCCAGTTTCCACGGAAAGAGTGTTAGCAAACTGCTTCCTGAAGTCGAAATTATAAGTCTGTGAGATGAACTCACAGATCAGAAAGAATTTTCTCAGAAATTTTCTCTTACGTTTTGAACAGATGAAATTTCCTTTTTCAGCGTAGGCCTCAGTGCAATCAAGAAGCCCTTCTCAGTTTCCTCAAAGACAGTGTTAATGGACTGCTACACGAAACATAAGTGTAACTCTGTGAGATGAATTCACATATCACCAGGAGGTGTCTAAGAAAGCTTCTTTCTAGTTTTCATCTGTGGATGTTTCCATTTTCACTGTATGTTTCATTTCGCTATGAAGTATCAAATTGCAGATTTCCAGAAAACTGTGTTAACAAACTGATCACTGAAGAGAAACGTGTAACTCTGTGAGTTGCATTCACACATGGCAATGCAGTTTCTCAGAAAGCTGCTCTTGAGTCATTATGTGAATATACTTTCTTTTTCACCAGAGCCCTCAATGAGCTCCCAAATATACCTTTGCAGAATCCACGACAACAGTGTTAGCAAACTGTTTCAAGAAGGGAAGGGTGGAACTCTGTGTGATGAAGTCACACATCAGAAAGCAATCTCTCAGAAAGCTTCTCTGTAGTTATTGTGTGAGGATATTTCCTTTTTCACCAAGGGTCCCTTGGGGCTCCCAAATATCACTTTCCAGTTTCCACGAAAAGAGTGTTAGCAAACTGCTTCCTGAAGTCTAAATTATAAGTCTGTGAGATGAACTCACAGATCAGAAATAAGTTTCTCAGAAAGCTTCTTTCACGTATTGAAGGGATGAAATTTCCTTTATCAGCTAGGCCTCAAAGAAATCCAGGAAGCCCTTCTCAGGCTCCTCAAAGAGAGTGTTAATGGATTGCTCCACGAAACATAAGTGTAACTCTGTGAGATGAATTCACACATCACCAAGAAGTTTCTAAGAATGCTTCTTTCTAGTTTTCATCTGTGGATGTTTCCTTTGTCATAGTAAGTTTCATTGTGCTATGATGTATCTAATTGCAGATTTCCAGAAAACTGTGTTAACAAACTGATCACTGAAGAGAAACGTGTAACTCTGTGAGTTGCATTCACACATGGCAGTGCAGTTTCTCACAAAGCTGCTCTTTAGTTATTATGTGAGGTTATTTCCTTTTCCACCAGAGCCCTCAATGGGCTCCCACATATACCTTTGCAGAATCCACGACAACAGGGTTAGCAAACTGTTCCAAGAAGGGAAGGGTGGAACTCTGTGTGATGAACTCACACATCAGAAAGCAATCTCTCAGAAAGCTTCTCTGTGGTTATTATGTGAGGATATTGCCATTTTCACCATGGGTCCCAGTGGGCTCCCAAATATCACTTTCCAGTTTCCACGAAAAGAGTGTTAGCAAACTGCTTCCTGAAGTCGAAATTATAAGTCTGTGAGATGAACTCACAGATCAGAATGAAGTTTCTCAGAAAGCTTCTTTCACGTTTTGAACGGAAGAAATTTCCTTTATCAGCGTAGGCCTCAATGCGATAAAAGGAAGCCCTTCTCAGGTTCCTCAAAGACACTGTTAATGGACTGCTCCACGAAACATAAGTGTAACTCTGTGAGATGAATTCACACATCACCATGAAGTTTCTAAGAAAGCTTCTTTCTAGTTTTCATCTCTGGATGTTTCCTTTGTCAGCGTAATGTTCTTTGCAGTATGAAGTATCTAATTGTAGATTTCCAGAAAACTGTGTTAACAAACTGATCACTGAAGAGAAACCTGTAACTCTGTGAGTTGCATTCACACATGCCAGTGCAGTTTCTCACAAAGCTGCTCTTTAGTTATTATGTGAGGATATTTCCTTTTTCACCAGGGCCTTCAATGAGCTCCCAAATATACCTTTGCAGAATCAAGGACAACAGTGTTAGCAAACTGTTCCAAGAAGGGAAGGGTGGAACTCTGTGTGATGAAGTCACACATCAGAAAGCAATCTCTCAGAAAGCTTCTCTGTAGTTATTATGTGAGGATATTTCCTTTTTCACCATGGGTCCCTATGTGCTCCCAAATATCAGTTTCCAGTTTCCACGAAAAGAGTGTTAGCAAACTGCTTCCTGTAGTCGAAATTATAAGTCTGTGAGATGAACTCACAGATCAGAAAGAAGTTTCTCAGAAAGCTTCTTTCACGTTTTGAACGGAAGAAATTTCCTTTATCAGCGTAGGCCTCAATGCGATCCAAGGAAGCCCTTCTCAGCTTCCTCAAAGACAGTGTTAATGGCCTGCTCCCCAAAACATAACTGTAACTCTGTGAGATGAATTCACACATCACCAAGAAGTTTCTACGAAAGCTTCTTTCTAGTTTTCATCTGTGGATATTTCCTTTGTCACCGTAAGTTTCATTGCGCTATGAAGTATCTAAATGCAGATTTCCAGAAAACTGTGTTAACAAACTGATCACTGAAGAGAAACGTGTAACTCTGTGAGTTGCATTCACACTTGGCAGTGCAGTTTCTCAGAAAGCTGCTCTTTAGTTATTATGTGAGGATACTTCCTTTTTCACCAGAGCACTCAATGAGCTCCCAAATATACCTTTGCAGAATCCACGACGACAGTGTTAGCAAACTGTTCCAAGAAGGGAAGGGTGGAACTCTGTGTGATGAAGTCACACATCAGAAAGCATTCTCTCAGAAAGCTTCTCTGTAGTTATTATGTGAGGATATTTCCTTTTTCACCCTGGGTCCCTGTGGGGTCCCAAATATCACTTTCCAGTTTCCACGAAAAGAGTGTTAGCAAACTGCTTCCTGAAGTCTAAATTATAAGTCTGTGAGATGTACTCACAGATCAGGAAGAAGTTTCTCAGAAAGCTTCTTTCACGTTTTGAACGCATGAAATTTCCTTTATCAGCGGAGGCCTCAAAGCGATGCAAGGAAGCCCTTCTCAGGTTCCTCAAAGACAGTGTTAATGGACTGCTCCACGAAACATATGTGTAACTCTGTGAGATGAATTCACACTTCACCAAGAGGTGTCTAAGAAAGCTTCTTTCTAGTTTTCATCTGTGGATGTTTCCTTTGTCACCGTAAGTTTCACTGCGCTATGAAGTATCTAATTGCAGATTTCTAGACAACTGTGTTAACAAACTGATCACTGAAGAGAAACGTGTAACTCTGTGAGTTGCATTCACACATGGCAGTGCAGTTTCTCAGAAAGCTGCTCTTTAGTTATTATGTGAGGATATATCCTTTTTCACCAGAGCCCTCAATGAGCTCACAAATATACCTTTGCAGAATCCACGACAACACTGTAAGCAAACTGTTCCAAGAAGGGAAGGGTGGAACTCTGTGTGATGAAGTCACACATCAGAAAGCAATCTCTCAGAAAGCTTCTCTGTAGTTATTATGTGAGGATATTTCCTTTATCACCATGGTTCTCAAGGGCTCCCAAATATCACTTTCCAGTTTCCACTAAAAGAGTGTTAGCAAACTGCTTCCTGAAGTCGAAATTGCATGTCTGTGAGATAAACTCACAGATAAGAAAGGAGTTTCTCAGAAAGCTTCTTTTACGTTTTGAACATATGAAATTTCCTTTATCAGCGTAGACCTCAATGCAATCCAGGAAGCCCTTCTCAGATTCCTCAAAGACAGTGTTAATGGACTGCTCCACGAAACATAAGTGTAACGCTGTGAGATGAATTCACATATCACCAAGAGTTGTCTAAGAAAGCTTCTTTCTAGTTTTCATCTGTGGATGTTTCCTTTGTCACCGTAAGGTTCATTGTGCTATGAAGTATCTTATTGCAGATTTCCAGAAAACTGTGTTAACAAACTGATCACTGAAGAGAAACGTGTAACTCTGTGACTTGCATTCACACATGGCAGTGCAGTTTCTCAGAAAGCTGCTCTTTAGTTATTATGTGAGGGTATTTCCTTTTTCACCAGACCCCTCAATGAGCTCCCAAATATATCTTTGGAGAATCCACGACAACAGTGTTACCAAACTGTTCCAAGAAGGGAAGGTGGGAACTCTGTGTGATGAAGTCACACATCAGAAAGCAATCTCTCAGAAAGCTTCTCTGTAGTTATTATGTGAGGATATTTCCTTTTTCACCGAGGGTCCCTATGGGCTCCCAAATATCACTTTCCAGTTTCCACGAAAAGAGTGTTAGCAAACTGCTTCCTGAAGTCTAAATTATAAGTCGGTGAGATGAACTCACAGATCAGAACGAAGTTTCTCAGAAAGCTTCTTTAACGTTTTGAACGAATGAAATTCCCTTCTTCAGCGTAGGCCTCAATGCGATCCAAGGAATCCCTTCTCAGGTTCCTAAACGACAGTGTTAATGGACTGCTCCACGAAACATAAGTGTAACTCTGTGAGATGAATTCACACATCACCAAGCACTTTCTAAGAAAGCTTCTTTCTAGTTTTCATCTGTGGATGTTTCCTTTTTCACCGTAAGTTTTATCGCGCTATGAAGTATCTAATTGCAGATTTCCAGAAAACTGTGTTAACAAACTGATCACTGAAGAGAAAAGTGTAACTCTGTGAGTTGCATTCACACATGGCAGTGCAGTTTCTCTGAAAGCTGCTCTTTAGTTATTATGTGAGGATATTTCCTTTTTCACCAGGGACCTCAATGAGCTCCCAAATATACCTTTGCAGAATCCACGACAACAGTGTTAGCAAACTGTTCCATGAAGGGAAGGGTGGAACTCTGTGTGATGAAGTCACACATCAGAAAGCAATCTCTCAGAAAGCTTCTCTGTAGTTATTTTGTGAGGATATTTCCTTTTTCACCCTCGGTCCCTATGGGCTCCCAAATATCACTTTCCAGTTTCCACGAAAAGAGTGTTAGCAAACTGCTTCCTGAAGTCTAAATTATATGTCGGTGAGATGAACTCACAGATCAGAAAGAAGTTTCTCAGAAAGCTTCTTTCACGTTTTGAACGGATGAAATTTCCTTTATCAGCGTAGGCCTCAATGCGATCCAAGGAAGCCCTTGTCAGGTTCCTCAAAGACAGTGTTAATGGACTGCTCCACGAAACATAAGTGTAACTCTGTGAAATGAATTCACACATCACCAAGAAGTTTCTAAGAAAGCTTCTTTCTAGTTTTCATCTGTGGATGTTTCCTTTCCCACCGTACGTTTCATTGCGCTATGAAGTATCTAACTGCAGATTTCCAGAAAACTGTGTTAACAAACTGATCACTGAAGAGAAACGTGTAACTCTGTGAGTTGCATTCACACATGGCAGTGCAGTTTCTCAGAAAGCTGCTCTTTAGTTATTATATGAGGATATTTCCTTTTTCACCAGATCCCTCAATGAACTCCCAAATATACCTTTGCAGAATCCACGACAACAGTGTTAGCAAACTCTTTCAAGAAGGGAAAGGTGGAACTCTGTGTGATGAAGTCACACATCAGAAAGCAATCTCTCAGAAAGCTTCTCTGTAGTTATTATGTGAGGATATTTCCTTTTTCACCATGGGTCCCTGTGGGCTCCCAAATATCACTTTCCAGTTTCCACGAAAAGAGTGTTAGCAAACTGCTTCCTGAAGTCGAAATTATAAGTCGGTGAGATGAACTCACAGATCAGAAAGAAGTTTCTCAGAAAGCTTCTTTTACGTTTTGAACGGATGAAATTTCCTTTATCAGCGTAGGCCTCAAAGCAATCCAGGAAGCCCTTGTCAGGTTCCTCAAAGACAGTGTTAATGGACTGCTCCACGAAACATAAGTGTAACTCTGTGAGATGAATTCACATATCACCAAGAGGTGTCTATGAAAGCTTCTTTCTAGTTTTCATCTGTGGATGTTTCCTTTGTCACCGTATGTTTCATTGCGCTATGAAGTATCTAATTGCAGATTTCCAGAATACTGTGTTAACCAGCTGATCACTGAAGAGAAACGTGTAACTCTGTGAGGTGCATTCACACATGGCAATGCAGTTTCTCAGAAAGCTGCTCTTGAGTCATTATGTGAATATACTTTCTTTTTCACCAGAGCCCTCAATGAGCTCCAAAATATACCTTTGCAGAATCCACGACCACAGTGTTAGCAAACTGTTTCAAGAAGGGAAGGGTGGAACTCTATGTGATGAAGTCACACATCAGAAAGCAATCTCTCAGACACCTTCTCTGTAGTTATTATATGAGGATATTTCCTTTTTCACCATGGGTCCCTAGGGGCTCCCAAATATCACTTTCCAGTTTCCACGAAAAGAGTGTTAGCAAACTGCTTCCTGAAGTCTAAATTATAAGTATGTGAGATGAACTTACAGATCAGAAAGAAGTTTCTCAGAAAGCTTCTTTCACGTTTTGAACGGATGAAATTTCCTTTATCAGCGGAGGCCTCAATACGATCCAAGGAAGCCCTTGTCAGGTTCCTCAAAGACAGTGTTAATGGACTGCTCCACGAAATATAAGTGTAACTCTGTGAAATGAATTCACACATCACCAAGAAGTTTCTAAGAAAGCTTCTTTCTAGTTTTCATCTGTGGATGTTTACTTTGTCACCATAAGGTTCATTGCGCTATGAAGTATCTAATTGCAGATTTCCAGAAAACTGTGTTAACAAACTGATCACTGAAGAGAAACGTGTAACTCTGTGAGTTGCATTCACACATGGCAGTGCAGTTTCTCAGAAAGCTGCTCTTTAGTTATTATGTGAGGATATTTCCTTTTTCACCAGAGCCCTCAATGAGCTCCTAAATATACCTTTGCAGAACCACGACAACAGTGTTAGCTAACTGTTCCAAGTAGGGAAGGGTGGAACTCTGTGTGATGAAGTCACACATCAGAAAGCAATCTCTCAGAAAGCTTCTCTGTAGTTATTATGTGAGGATATTTCCTTTTTCACCATGGGTCAATATGGGCTCCCAAATATCACTTTCCAGTTTCCACGAAAAGAGTGTTAGCAAACTGCTTCCTGAAATCTAAATTATAAGTGTGTGAGATGAACTCACAGATCAGAGAATAGTTTCTCAGAAAGCTTCTTTCACGTTTTGAACGGATGAAATTTCCTTTATCTGCGTAGGCCTCAATGCGATCCAAGGAAGCCCTTCTCAGTTTCCTCAAAGACAGTGTTAATGGAATGCTCCAGGAAACGTAAGTGTAATTCTGTGAGATGAATTCACACATCACCCAGAAGTTTCTAAGAAAGCTTCTTTCTACTTTTCATCTGTGGATGTTTCCTTTGTCACCGTAAGGTTCATTGTGCTATGAAGTATCTAAGTGCAGATTTCCAGAAAACTGTGTTAACAAACTGATCACTGAAGAGAAACGTGTAACTCTGTGAGTTGCATTCACGCATGGCAATGCAGTTTCTCAGAAAGCTGCTCTTGAGTCATTATGTGAGGATATTTCCTTTTTCACCAGAGCCCTCCATGAGCTCCCAAATACACCTTTGCAGAATCCACGACAACAGTGTTACCAAACTGTTCTAAGAAGGGAAGGTGGGTACTCTGTGTGATGAAGTCACACATCAGAAAGCAATCTCTCAGAAAGCTTCTCTGTAGTTATTATGCGAGGATATTTCCTTTTTCACCATGGGTCCCTATGGGCTCCCAAATATCACTTTCCAGTTTCCACGAAAAGAGTGTTAGCAAACTGCTTCCTGAAGTCTTATTTATTAGTCGGTGAGATGAACTCACAGATCAGAAAGAAGTTTCTCAGAAAGCTTCTTTCACGTTTTGAACAGATGAAATTTCCTTTATCAGCGTAGGCCTCAATACGATCCAAGGAAGCCCTTCTCAGGTTCCTCAAAGACAGTGTTAATGGACTGCTCCACGAAACATAAGTGTAACTCTGTGAGATGAATTCACACATCACCAAGAAGTTTCTAAGAAAGCTTCTTTCTTGTTTTCATCTATGGATGTTTCCCTTGTCACCGTAAGGTTCATTGCGCTATGAAGTATCTAATTGCAGATTTCCAGAAAACTGTGTTAACAAACTGATCACAGAGGAGAAACGTGTACCACTGTGAGTTGCATTCACACATGGCAGTGCAGTTTCTCAGAAAGCTGCTCTTTTTTTTTTTTTTTTTTTTTTTGAGACGGAGTCTCGCTGTGTCGCCCAGGCTGGAGTGCAGTGGCCGGATCTCAGCTCACTGCAAGCTCCGCCTCCCGGGTTCCCGCCATTCTCCCGCCTCAGCCTCCGAGTAGCTGGGACTACAGGCGCCCGCCACCTCGCCCGGCTAGTTTTTTGTATTTTTAGTAGAGACGGGGTTTCACCGTGTTAGCCAGGAGGGTCTCGATCTCCTGACCTCGTGATCCACCCGTCTCGGCCTCCCAAAGTGCTGGGATTACAGGCTTGAGCCACTGTGCCCGGCCAGAAAGCTGCTCTTTAGCTATTATGTGAGGATATTTCCTTTTTCACCAGAGCCCTCAATGAGCTCCCAAATATACCTTTGCAGAATCCACGACAACAGAGTTAGCAAACTGTTCCAAGAATGGAAGGGTGGAACTCTGTGTGATGAAGTCACACATCAGAAAGCAATCTCTCAGAAAGCTTCTCTGTAGTTATTATGTGAGGATATTTCCTTTTTAACCATGGGTCCCTGTGGGCTCCCAAATATCACTTTCCAGTTTCCACGGAAAGAGTGTTAGCAAACTGCTTCCTGAAGTTGAAATTATAAGACTGTGAGATGAACTCACAGATCAGAAAGAATTTTCTCAGAAATTTTCTCTTACGTTTTGAACAGATGAAATTTCCTTTTTCAGCGTAGGCCTCAGTGCAATTAAGAAGCCCTTCTCAGGTTCCTCAAAGACAGTGTTAATGGACTGCTACACGAAACATAAGTGTAACTCTGTGAGATGAATTCACATATCACCAGGAGGTGTCTAAGAAAGCTTCTTTCTAGTTTTCATCTGTGGATGTTTCCATTTTCACCGTATGTTTCATTTCGCTATGAAGTATCAAATTGCAGATTTCCAGAAAACTGTGTTAACAAACTGATCACTGAAGAGAAACGTGTAACTCTGTGAGTTGCATTCACACATGGCAGTGCAGTTTCTCAAAAAGCTGCTCTTTAGTTATTATGTGAGGTTATTTCCTTTTCCACCAGAGCCCTCAATGGGCGCCCACATATACCTTTGCAGAATCCACGACAACAGGGTTAGCAAACTGTTCCAAGAAGGGAAGGGTGGAACTCTGTGTGATGAACTCACACATCAGAAAGCAATCTCTCAGAAAGCTTCTCTGTGGTTATTATGTGAGGATATTGCCATTTTCACCATGGGTCCCAGTGGGCTCCCAAATATCACTTTCCAGTTTCCACGAAAAGAGTGTTAGCAATCTGCTTCCTGAAGTCGAAATTATAAGTCTGTGAGATGAACTCACAGATCAGAATGAAGTTTCTCAGAAAGCTTCTTTCACGTTTTGAACGGAAGAAATTTCCTTTATCAGCGTAGGCCTCAATGCGATAAAAGGAAGCCCTTCTCAGGTTCCTCAAAGACACTGTTAATGGACTGCTCCACGAAACATAAGTGTAACTCTGTGAGATGAATTCACACATCACCATGAAGTTTCTAAGAAAGCTTCTTTCTAGTTTTCATCTCTGGATGTTTCCTTTGTCAGCGTAATGTTCATTGCAGTATGAAGTATCTAATTGTAGATTTCCAGAAAACTGTGTTAACAAACTGATCACTGAAGAGAAACCTGTAACTCTGTGAGTTGCATTCACACATGCCAGTGCAGTTTCTCACAAAGCTGCTCTTTAGTTATTATGTGAGGATATTTCCTTTTTCACCAGGGCCTTCAATGAGCTCCCAAATATACCTTTGCAGAATCAAGGACAACAGTGTTAGCAAACTGTTCCAAGAAGGGAAGGGTGGAACTCTGTGTGATGAAGTCACACATCAGAAAGCAATCTCTCAGAAAGCTTCTCTGTAGTTATTATGTGAGGATATTTCCTTTTTCACCATGGGTCCCTATGTGCTCCCAAATATCAGTTTCCAGTTTCCACGAAAAGAGTGTTAGCAAACTGCTTCCTGTAGTCGAAATTATAAGTCTGTGAGATGAACTCACAGATCAGAAAGAAGTTTCTCAGAAAGCTTCTTTCACGTTTTGAACGGAAGAAATTTCCTTTATCAGCGTAGGCCTCAATGCGATCCAAGGAAGCCCTTCTCAGCTTCCTCAAAGACAGTGTTAATGGCCTGCTCCCCAAAACATAACTGTAACTCTGTGAGATGAATTCACACATCACCAAGAAGTTTCTACGAAAGCTTCTTTCTAGTTTTCATCTGTGGATATTTCCTTTGTCACCGTAAGTTTCATTGCGCTATGAAGTATCTAAATGCAGATTTCCAGAAAACTGTGTTAACAAACTGATCACTGAAGAGAAACGTGTAACTCTGTGAGTTGCATTCACACTTGGCAGTGCAGTTTCTCAGAAAGCTGCTCTTTAGTTATTATGTGAGGATACTTCCTTTTTCACCAGAGCACTCAATGAGCTCCCAAATATACCTTTGCAGAATCCACGACGACAGTGTTAGCAAACTGTTCCAAGAAGGGAAGGGTGGAACTCTGTGTGATGAAGTCACACATCAGAAAGCATTCCCTCAGAAAGCTTCTCTGTAGTTATTATGTGAGGATATTTCCTTTTTCACCCTGGGTCCCTGTGGGGTCCCAAATATCACTTTCCAGTTTCCACGAAAAGAGTGTTAGCAAACTGCTTCCTGAAGTCTAAATTATAAGTCTGTGAGATGTACTCACAGATCAGGAAGAAGTTTCTCAGAAAGCTTCTTTCACGTTTTGATCGGATGAAATTTCCTTTATCAGCGGAGGCCTCAAAGCGATCCAAGGAAGCCCTTCTCAGGTTCCTCAAAGACAGTGTTAATGGACTGCTCCACGAAACATAAGTGTAACTCTGTGAGATGAATTCACACTTCACAAAGAGGTGTCTATGAAAGCTTCTTTCTAGTTTTCATCTGTGGATGTTTCCTTTGTCACCGTAAGTTTCACTGCGCTATGAAGTATCTAATTGCAGATTTCCAGACAACTGTGTTAACAAACTGATCACTGAAGAGAAACGTGTAACTCTGTGAGTTGCATTCACACATGGCAGTGCAGTTTCTCAGAAAGCTGCTGTTTAGTTATTATGTGAGGATATTTCCTTTTTCACCAGAGCCCTCAATGAGCTCCCAAATATACGTTGCAGAATCCACGACAACAGTGTTAGCAAACTGTTCCAAGAAGGGAAGGGTGGAACTCTGTGTGATGAAGTCACACATCAGAAAGCAATCTCTCAGAAAGCTTCTCTGTAGTTATTATGTGAGGATATTTCCTTTATCACCATGGTTCTCAAGGGCTCCCAAATATCACTTTCCAGTTTCCACGAAAAGAGTGTTAGCAAACTGCTTCCGGAAGTCGAAATTATAAGTCTGTGAGATGAACTCACAGATCAGAAAGAAGTTTCTCAGAAAGATTCTTTCACGTTTTGAACGGATGAAATTTCCTTTATCAACGTAGGCCTCTATGCGATCCAAGGAGGCCCTTCTCATGTTCCTCAAAGACAGTGTTAACGGACTGCTCCACCAAACATAAGTGTAACTCTGTGAGATGAATTCACACTTCACCAAGAAATTTCTAAGAAAGCTTCTTTCTAGTCTTCATTTGTGGATGCTGCCTTTGTCACCATAAGGTTCATTGCGCAATGAAGTATCTCATTGCAGATTTCCAGAAAACTGTGTTAACAAACTGATCACTGAAGAGAAACGTGTAACTCTGTGAGTTGCATTCACACATGGCAGTGCAGTTTCTCAGAAAGCTGCTCTTTAGTTATTATGTGAGGATATTTCCTTTTTCACCAGAGCCTTCAATGAGCCCCCAAATGTACCTTGGCAGAATCCACGACAACAGCGTTAGCAAACTGTTCCAAGAAGGGAAGGGTGGAACTCTGTGTGATTAAGTCACACGTCAGAAAGCAATCGCTCAGAAAGCTTCTCTGTAGTTATTATGTGAGGATATTGCCATTTTCACCACGGGTCCCTGTGGGCTCCCAAATATCACTTTCCCGTTTCCACGAAAGGAGTGTTAGCAAACTGCTTCCTGAAGTCTAAATTAGAAGTTTGTGAGATGAACTCACAGATCAGAAAGAAGTTTCTCAGAAAGCTTCTTTCACGTTTTGAACGGATGAAATTTCCTTTATCAGCGTAGGCCTCAATGCGATCCAAGGAAGCCCTTCTCAGTTTCCTCAAAGACAGTGTTAATTGACTGCTCCACGAAATATAAGTGTAACTCTGTGAGATGAATTCACAAATCACTAGGAAGTTTATAAGAAAGATTCTTTCTAGTTTTCATCTGTGGATGTTTCCTTTGTCATCGTAAGGTACATTGCACTATGAAGTATCTAATTGCAGATTTCCAGAAAACTGTGTTAACAAACTGATCACTGAAGAGAAACCTGTAACTCTGTGAGTTGCATTCACACATGGCAGTGCAGTTTCTCACAAAGCTGCTCTTTAGTTATTATGTGAGGATATTTCCTTTTTCACCAGAGCCTTCAATGAGCTCCCACATATACCTTTGCAGAATCTACGACAACAGTGTTAGCAAACTGTTCCAAGAAGGGAAGGGTGGAACTCTGTGTGATGAAATCACACAGCAGCAAGCAATCTCTCAGAAAGCTTCTCTGTATCTATTATGTGAGGATATTTCCTTTTTCTCCATGGGTCCCTGTGGGCTCCCAAATATCACTTTCCAGTTTCCACGAAAACAGTGTTAGCAAACTGCTTCCTGAAGTTTAAATTATAAGTCTGGGACATGAACTCACATATCAGAAAGAAGTGTCTCAGAAAGATTGTATCACGTTTTGAACGGATGAAATTTCCTTTATCAGCATAGGCCTCAATGCCATCCAAGGAAGCCCTTCTCAGGTTTCTCAAGGACAGTGTGAATGGACTGCTCCACGAAACGTAAGTGTAACTCTGTGAGATGAATTCACACATCACCAAGAAGGTTCTAAGAAAGCTTCTTTCTAGGTTTCATCTGTGGATGTTTCCTTTGTCACCGTAAGTTTCATTGCGCTATGAATTTCTTATTGCAGATTTCCAGAAAACTGTATTAACAAACTGATCACTGAAGAGAAACGTGTAACTCTGTGAGTTGCATTCACACATGGCAGTGCAGTTTCCCACAAAGCTGCTCTTTAGGTATTATGTGAGGATATTTCCTTTTTCACCAGAGCCCTCAAAGAGCTCCCAAATATACCTTTGCAGAATCCACGACAACAGTGTTAGGAAACTGTTCCAAGAAGGAAAGGGTGGAACTCTGTGTGATGAAGTCACACGTCAGAAAGCAATCTCTCAGAAAGCTTCTCTGTAGTTATTATGTGAGGATATTGCCATTTTCACCATGGGTCCCTGTGGGCTCCCAAATATCACTTTCCCGTTTCCATGAGAAGAGTGTTAGCAAACTGCTTCCTGAAGTCTAAATTATAAGTCTGTGAGATGAACTCACAGATCAGAAAGAAGTTTCTCAGAAAGCTTCTTTCACGTTTTGAACGGATGAAATTTCCTTCATCAGCGTAGGCCTCAATGCGTTCCAAGGACGCCCTTCTTAGGTTCCTCAAAGACAGTGTTAATGGACTGCTCCACGAAACATAAGTGTAACTCTGTGAGATGAATTCACACATCACCAAGAAGTTTCTAAGAAAGCTTCTTTCTAGTTTTCATCAGTGGATGTTTCATTTGTCACCGTATGTTTCATTGCGCTATGAAGTATCTAATTGCAGATTTCCAGAAAACTGTGTTAACAAACTGATCACTGAAGGGAAACGTGTAACTCTGTGAGTTTCATTCACACATGGCAGTGCAGTTTCCCGAAAGCTGCTCTTTAGTTATTATGTGAGGATATTTCTTTTTTCACCAGAGCCCTTAATGAGCTCCCAAATATACCTTTGCAGAATCAAGTACAACAGTGTTAGCAAACTGTTCCAAGAAGGGAAGGGTGGAATTCTGTGTGATGAAGTCACACATCAGAAAGCAATCTCTCAGAAAGCTTCTCTGTAGTTATTATGATAGGATATTTCCTTTTTCACCATGGGTCCCCATGAGCTCCCAAATATCAGTTTCCAGTTTCCACCAAAAGAGTGTTAGCAAATTGCTTCCTGTAGTCGAAATTATAAGTCTGTGAGATGAATACACAGATCAGAAAGAAGTTTCTCAGAAAGCTTCTTTCACGTTTTGAACGAAAGAAATTTCCTTTATCAGCGTAGGCCTCAATGCGACCCAAGGAAGCCCTTCTCAGCTTCCTCAAAGACAGTGTTAATGGCCTGCTCCCCAAAACATAACTGTAACTCTGTGAGATGAATTCACACATCACCAAGAAGTTTCTAAGAAAGCTTCTTTCTAGTTTTCATCTGTGGATATTTCCTTTGTCAACGTAAGTTTCATTGCGCTATGAAGTATCTAATTGCAGATTTCCAGAAAACTGTGTTAACAAACTGATCACTGAAGAGAAACGTGTAACTCTGTGAGTTGCATTCACACATGGCAGTGCAGTTTCTCAGAAAGCTGCTCTTTAGTGATTATGTGAGGATATTTCCTTTTTCACCAGAGCCCTCAATGAGCTCCCAAATATACCTTTGCAGAATCCACGACAACAGTGTTAGCAAACTGTTCCAAGAAGGGAAGGGTGGAACTCTGTGTGATGAAGTCACACATCAGAAAGCCGTCTCTCAGAAAGCTTCTCTGTAGTTATTATGTGAGGATATTTCCTTTTTCACCCTGGGTCCCTTTGGGGTCCCAAATATCACTTTCCAGTTTCCACGAAAAGAGTGTTAGCAAACTGCTTCCTGAAGTCAAATTATAAGTCTGTGAGATGTACTCACAGATCAGGAAGAATTTTCTCAGAAAGCTTCTTTCACGTTTTGAACGGATGAAATTTCCTTTATCAGCGGAGGCCTCAAAGCGATCCAAGGAAGACCTTCTCAGGTTCCTCAAAGACAGTGTTAATGGACTGCTCCACGAAACATAAGTGTAACTCTGTGAGATGAATTCACACTTCACCAAGAGGTGTCTAAGAATGCTTCTTTCTAGTTTTCATCTGTGGATGTTTCCTTTGTCACCGTAAGTTTCACTACGCTATGAAGTATCTAATTGCAGATTTCCAGACAACTGTGTTAACAAACTGATCACTGAAGAGAAACGTGTAACTCTGTGAGTTGCATTCACACATGGCAGTGCAGTTTCTCAGGAAGCTGCTGTTTAGTTATTATGTGAGGATATTTCCTTTTTCACCAGAGCCCTCAATGAGCTCCCAAATATACGTTGCAGAATCCACAACAGTGTTAGCAAACGGTTCCAAGAAGGGAAGAGTGGAACTCTGTGTGATGAAGTCACACGTCAGAAAGCAATCTCTCAGAAAGCTTCTCTCTAGTTATTATGTGAGGATATTTCCTTTATCACCATGGTTCTCAAGGGTTCCCAAATATCACTTTCCAGTTTCCACGAAAAGAGTGTTAGCAAACTGCTTCCGGAAGTCTAAATTATAAGTCTGTGAGATGAACTCACAGATCAGAAAGAAGTTTCTCAGATAGCTTCTTTCACGTGTTGAACGGATGAAATTTTCTTTATCAGCGTAGGCCTCAATGCGATCCAAGGAAGCCCTTCTCCGGTTCCTCAAAAGAGTGTTAATGGACTGCTCCAAGAAACATAAGTATAATTCTGTGAGATGAATTCACACATCACCAAGAAGTTTCTCAGAAAGCTTCTTTCTCGTTTTCATCTGTGGACGTTTCCTTTCTCACCGTAAGGTTCATTGCGCTATGATGTATCTAATTGCAGATTTCCTGAAAACTGTGTTAACAAAATGATCACTGAAGTGAAACGTGTAACGCTGTGAGTTGCATTCACACATGGCAGTGCAGTTTCTCAGAAAGCTGCTCTTTAGTTATTAGGTGAGGATATTTCCTTTTTCACCATGGGTCCCTAGGGGCTCCCAAATATCACTTTCCCGTTTCCACGAAAAGAGTGTTAGCAAACTGCTTCCTGAAGTCTAAAGTATAAGTCTGTGAGATGAACTCACAGATCAGAAAGAAGTTTCTCAGAAAGCTTCTTTCACGTTTTGAACGGACGAAATTTCCTTTATCAGCGTAGGCCTCAATGCGATCCAAGGAAGCCCTTCTCAGCTTCCTCAAAGACAGTGTTAATGGACTGCTCCACGAAACATAAGTGTAACTCTGTGCGATGAATTCACACATCACTAAGAAGTTTCTAAGAAAGCTTCTTTCTAGTTTTCATCTCTGGATGTTTCCTTTGTCACCATAAGGTTCATTGCACTATGAAGTATCTAATTGCAGATTTCCAGAAAACTGTGTTAACAAACTGATCACTGAAGAGAAACGTGTAATTCTGTGAGTTGCATTCACACATGGCAGTGCAGTTTCTCACAAAGCTGCTCTTTAGTTATTATGTGAGGATATTTCCTTTTTCAACAGAGCCTTCAATGAGCTCCCAAATATACCTTTGCAGAATCCACGACAACAGTGTTAGCAAACTGTTCCAAGAAGAGAAGGGTGGAACTCTGTGTGATGAAGTCACACATCAGAAAGCAATCTCTCAGTAAGCTTCTCTGTATTTATTATATGAGGATATTTCCTTTTTCACCATGGGTCCCTGTGGGCTCCCAAATATCACTTTCCAGTTTCCACGAAAAGAGTGTTAGCAAAGTGCTTCCTAAAGTCTAAATTATAAGTCTGTGAGATGAACTCACAGATCAGAAAGAAGTTTCTCAGAAAGCTTCTTTCACGTTTTGAATGGATGAAATTTCCTTTATCAGCATAGGCCTCAATGTGATCCAAGGAAGCCCTTCTCAGCTTCCTCAAAGACAGGGTTAATGGACTGCTCCACGAAACATAAGTGTAACTCCGTGAGATGAATTCCCACATCACCAAGAAGTTTCTAAGAAAGCTTCTTGCTAGTTTTCATCTGTGGATGTTTGCTTTGTCACCGTAAGGTTCATTGCGCTATGAAGTATCTAATTGCAGATTTCCAGAAAACTGTGTTAACAAACTGATCACTAAAGAGAAACGTGTAACTCTGTGAGTTGCATTCACACATGGCAATACAGTTTCTCAGGAAGCTGCTCTTTAGTTATTATGTGAGGATGTTTCCTTTTTCACCATAGCCCTCAATGAGCTCCCAAATATACCTTTGTAGAATCCACGACAACAGTGTTAGCAAACTTTTCCAAGAAGGGAAGCGTGTAACTCTGTGTGATGAAGTCACAAATCAGAAAGCAATCTCTCATAAAGCATCTCTGTAGTTATTGTGTGAGGATATTTCCTTTTTCACCATGGGTCCCTAAGGGCTCCCAAATATCACTTTCCAGATTCCACGAAAAGAGTGTTAGCAAACTGCTTCCTGAAGTCTAAATTATAAGTCTGTGAGATGAACTCACAGATCAGAAAGAAGTTTCTCAGAAAGCTTCTTTCACGTTTTGAACGAATGAAATTTCCTTTATCAGCGTAGGCCTCAATGCGATCCAAGGAAGTCCTTCTCAGGTTCCTCAAAGACAGTGTTTTGGACTGCTCCACGAAACATAAGTGTAACTCTGTGTGATGAATTCACACATCACCAAGAAGTGTCTAAGAAAGCTTATTTCTAGTTTTCATTTGTGGATGCTTCCTTTGTCACCGTAAGTTTCATTGCACTATGAAGTATCTAATTGCAGATTTCCAGAAAACTGTGTTAACAAACTGATCACTGAAGAGAAACGTGAAACTCTGTGAGTTGCATTCACACATGACATTGCAGTTTCTCAGAAAGCTGCTCTTTAGTTATTATGTGAGGATATTTCTCTTTCACCAGAGCCCTCAATGAGCTCCCAAATATACCTTTGCAGAATCCGCGACAACAGTGTTAGCAAACTGTTCCAAGAAGGGAAGTGTGGAACTCTGTGTGATGAGGTCACACTTCAGAAAGCAATCTCTCAGAATGCTTCTCTGTAGGTATTATGTGAGGATATTTCCTTTTTCACCATGGGTCTCAAAGGGCTCTCAAATATCACTTTCCAGTTTCCACGAAAAGAGTGTTAGCAAACTGCTTCCTGAAGTCTAAATTATAAGTCTGTGAGATGAACTCACAGATCAGAAAGAAGGTTCTCATAAAGCCTCTTTCACGTTTTGAACGGATGAAATTTCCTTTATCAGCGTAGGCCGCAATGCGATCCAAGGAAGCCCTTCTCAGCTTCCTCAAAGACAGTGTTAATGGACTGCTACACGAAACATAAGTGTAACTCTTTGAGATGAACTCACACATCACCAAGAAGTGTCTAAGAAAGCTTCTTGCTAGTTTTCATCTGTGGATGTTTCCTTTGTCACCGTAAGGTTCATTGCGCTATGAAGTATCTAATTGCAGATTTCCAGAAAACTGTGTTAACAAGCTGATCACTGAAGAGAAACGTGTATCTCTGTGAGTTGCATTCACACACGGCAATACTGTTTCTCAGGAAGCTGCTCTTTAGTTATTATGTGAGGATGTTTCCTTTTTCACCAGAGCCCTCAATGAGCTCCCAAATATACCTTTGTAGAATCCACGACAACAGTGTTAGCAAACTGTTACAAGAAGGGAAGGTTGTAACTCTGTGTGATGAAGTCACACATCAGAAAGCAATCTCTCAGAAAGTTTATCTGTAGGTATTATGTGAGGATATTTCGTTTTTCACCATGGGTCTCAATTTGCTCTCAAATATCACTTTCCAGTTTCCACGAAAAGAGTGTTAGCAAACTGCTTCCTGAAGTCTAAATTATAAGTCTGTGAGATGAACTCACAGATCAGAAAGAAGTTTCTCAGAAAGCTTCTTTCACCTTTTGAACGGATGAAATTTCCTTTATCACCGTAGGCCTCAATGCGATCCTAGGAAGCCCTTCTCAGCTTCCTCAAAGACACTGTTAATGGACTGCTACACGAAACATAAGTGTAACTCTTTGAGATGAATTCACACATCACCAAGAAGTTTCTAAGAAAGCTTCTTGCTAGTTTTCATCTGTGGATGTTTCCTATGTCACCGTAAGGTTCATTGCGTTATGAAGTGTCTAATTGCAGATTTCCAGAAAACTGTGTTAACAAACTGATCACTGAAGAGAAACGTGTAACTCTGTGAGTTGCATTCACACATGGCATAACAGTTTCTCAGGAAGCTGCTCTTTAGTTATTATGTGAGGATGTTTCCTTTTTCACCGGAGCCCTCAATGAGCTCCCAAATATACCTTTGTAGAATCCACGACAACAGTGTTAGCAAACTGTTCCAAGAAGGGAAGGTTGTAACTCTGTGTGATGAAGTCACACATCAGAAAGCAATCTCTCATAAAGCATCTCTGTAGTTATTGTGTGAGGATATTTCCTTTTTCACCATGGGTCCCTAAGGGCTCCCAAATATCACTTTCCAGATTCCACGAAAAGAGTGTTAGCAAACTGCTTCCTGAAGTCTAAATTATAAGTATGTGTGATAAACTCACAGATCAGAAAGAAGTTTCTCAGAAAGCTTATTTCACGTTTTGAACGGATGAAATTTCCTTTATCAGCGTAGGCCTCAATGCCATCCAAGGAAGCCCTTCTCAGGTTTCTCAAGGACACTGTCAATGGAGGGCTCCAGAAAATTAAGTGTAACTCTGTGAGATGAATTCACACAACACCAAGAAGTTTCTAAGAAAGCTTCTTTCTAGTTTTCATCTGTGGATGTTTCCTTTGTCACCGTAAGTTTCATTGCGCTATGATGTATCTAATTTCAGATTTCCATAAAACTGTGTTAACAAACTGATCACTGAAGAAAAACGTGTATCTCTGTGAGTTTCATTCACACATGGCAGTGCAGTTTTTCACGAAGCTGCTCTTTAGTTAATAAGTGAAGATATTTCCTTTTTCACCAGAGCCCTCAATGAGCTCCCAAATATACCTTTGCAGAATCCACGACAACAGTGTTTCCAAACTGTTCCAAGAAGGGAAGCGTGGAACTCTGTGTGATGAAGTCACACATCAGAACGCAATCTCTCAGAAAGCTTCTCTGTAGTTATTATGTGAGGATATTTCCTTTTTCACCATGGGTCCCTAAGGGCTCCGAAATATCACTTTCCAGTTTCCACGAAAAGAGTGTTAGCAAACGGCTTCCTGAAGTCTGAACTATAAGTCTGTGAGATGAACTCACATATCAGAAACAAGTTTCTCAGAAAGATTCTTTCAGGTTTTGAACGGATGAAATTTCCTTTATCAGCGTAGGCCTCAATGCCATCCAAGGAAGCCCTTCTCAGGTTTCTCAAGGACAGTGTGAATGGACTGCTCCACGAAACATAAGTGTAACTCTGTGTGATGAATTCACACATCACCAAGAAGTGTCTAAGAAAGCTTCTTTCTAGTTTTCATCTGTGGATGCTTCCTTTGTCACCGTAAGTTTCATTGCGCCATGAAGTATCTAATTGCAGATTTCCAGAAAACTGTGTTAACACACTGATCACTGAAGAGAAACGTGTAACTCTGTGAGTTGCATTCACACATGACATTGCAGTTTCTCAGAAATCTACTCTTTAGTTATTATGTGAGGATATTTCTTTTTCACCAGAGCCCTCAATGAGCTCCCAAATATACCTTTGCAGAATCCGCGACAACAGTGTTCGCAAACTGTTCCGAGAAGGGAAGTGTGGAACTCTGTGTGATGAAGTCACACATCAGAAAGCAATCACTCAGGAAGCTTCTCTGTAGTTATTATGTGAGGATATTTCCTTTTTCACCATGGGTTCTTAAGGGCTCCCAAATATCACTTTCCAGATTCCACGAAAAGAGTGTTAGCAAACGGCTTCCTGAAGTCTAAACTATAAGTCTGTGAGATAAACTCACATATCAGAAAGAAGTGTCTCAGAAAAATTCTTTCACGTTTTGAACGGATGAAATTTCCTTTATCAGCGTAGGCCTCAATGCCATCCAAGGAAGCCCTTCTCAGGTTTCTTAAGGACAGTGTGAATGGACTGCTCCACGAAACATAAGTGTAACTCTGTGAGATGAATTCACACATCACCAAGAAGTTTCTAAGAAAGCTTCTTTCTAGGTTTCATTTGTGGATGTTTCCTTTGTCACCGTAAGTTTATTGCGCTATGAATTTCTAATTGCAGATTTCCAGAAAACTGTGTTAACAAGCTGATCACTGAAGAGAAACCTGTAACTCTGTGAGTTGCATACACACATGGCAATACAGTTTCTCAGGAAGCTGCTCTTTAGTTATTATGTGAGGATATTTCCTTTTTCACCAGAGCCCTCAAAGAGCTCCCAAATATACCTTTGCAGAATCCACGACAACAGTGTTAGCAAACTGTTCCAAGAAGGGAAGGGTGGAACTCTGTGTGATTAAGTCACACGTCAGAAGCAATGTATCAGAAAGCTTCTCTGTAGTTATTATGTGAGGATATTTACTTTTTCACCATGGGTCCCTAAGGGCTCCCAAATATCACTTTCCCGTTTCCACGAAAAGAGTGTTAGCAAACTGCTTCCTGAAGTCTAAATTATAAGTCTGTGAGGTGACCTCACAGAACAGAAAGAAGTTTCTCAGAAAGCTTATTTCACATTTTGAACGGATGAAATTTCCTTTATCAGCGTAGGCCTCAAAGCGATCCAAGGAAGCCCTTCTCATGTTCCTCAAAGACAGTGTTAATGGACTGCTCCACGAAACATAAGTGTAACTCTGTGTGATGAATTCACACATCACCAAGAAGTGTCTAAGAAAGCTTCTTTCTTGTTTTCATCTGTGGATGCTTCCTTTGTCACCGGAAGTTTCATTGCGCTATGAAGTATCTAATTGCAGATTTCCAGAAAACTTTGTTAACAAACTGATCACTGAAGAGAAACGTGTAACTCTGTGAGTTGCATTCTCACATGGCATTGCAGTTTCTCAGAAAGCTACTCTTTAGTTATTATGTGAGGATATTTCTTTTTCACCAGAGCCCTCAATGAGCTCCCAAATATACCTTTGCAGAATCCCCGACAACAGTGTTAGCAATTTGGTCCAAGAAGGGAAGTGTGGAACTCGGTGTGATGAAGTCACACTTCAGAAAGCAATCTCTCAGAAAGCTTCTCTGTAGGTATTATGTGAGGATATTTCCTTTTTCAACACGGGTCTCAAAGGGCTCTCAAATATCACTTTCCAGTTTCCACGAAAAGAGTGTTAGCAAACTGCTTCCTGAAGTCTAAATTATAAGTCTGTGAGATGAACTCAGAGATCAGAAAGAAGTTTCTCAGAAAGCTTCTTTCACGTTTTGAACGGATGAAATTTCCTTTATCAGCGTAGGCCTCAATGCGATCCTAGGAAGCCCTTCTCAGCTTCCTCAAAGACAGTGTTAATGGACTGCTGCACGAAACATAAGTGTAACTCTGTGAGATGAATTCACACATCACCAAGAAGTTTCTAAGAAAGCTTCTTGCTAGTTTTCATCTGTGGATGTTTCCTTTGTCACCGTAAGGTTCATTGCGCTATGAAGTATCTAATTGCAGATTTCCAGAAAACTGTGTTAAGAAACTGATCACTGAAGAGAAACGTGTAACTCTGTGAGTTGCATTCACACATGGCAATACAGTTTCTCAGGAAGCTGCTCTTTAGTTGTTATGTGAGGATGTTTCCTTTTTCACCAGAGCCCTCAATGAGCACCAAAAGTACCTTTGCGGAATCCACGACAACAGTGTTACCACACTGTTCCAAGAAGGGAGGATGGGAACTCTGTGTGATGAAGTCACACATCAGAAAGCAATCTCTCAGAAAGCTTCTCTGTTGTTATTATGTGAGGATATTTCCTTTTTCACCATGGGTCCCTACGGGCTCCCAAATATCACTTTCCAGTTTCCACGAAAAGTGTGTTAGCAAACTGCTTCCTGAAGTCTAAATTATAAGTCTGTGAGATGAACTCAGAAATCAGAAAGAAGTTTCTCAGAAAGCTTCTTTCAAGTTTTGAGTGGATGAAATTTCCTTTTACAGCATAGGCCTCAATGCGATCCATGGAAGCCCTTCTCAGGTCCTCAAGGACAGTGTAAATAAACTGCTCCACGAAACATAAGTGTAACTCTGTGAGATGAATTCACACATCACCAAGAAGTTTCTAAGAAAGCTTCTTTCTAGTTTTCATCTGTGGATGTTTCATTTGTTACCGTAAGTTTCATTGCGCTATGAAGTTTCTAATTGCAGATTTCCAGAAAAGTGTGTTAACAAACTGATCACTGAAGAGAAACGTGTAACTCTGTGAGTTGCATTCACACATGGCAATTCAGTTTCTCAGAAAGCTGCTCTTTAGTTATTATGTGAGGATATTTCCTTTTTCACCAGAGCCCTCAATGAGCTCCCAAATATACTTTGCAGAATCCACGACAACAGTGTTAGCAAACTGTTCCAAGAATAGAAGGGTAGAACTCAGTGTGATGATGTCACACATCAGAAAGCAATCTCACAGAAACCTTCTCTGTAGTTATTATGTGAGGATATTTCCTTTTTCACCCTGGGTACCTATGGGCTCCAAAATACCACTTCTCAGTTTCCACGAAAAGAGTGTTAGCAAACTGCTTCCTGAAGTCTAAATTATAAGTCTGAGAGATGAACTCACAGATCAGAAAGAAGTTTCTCAGAAAGCTTCTTTTACGTTTTGAACGGATGAAATTTCCTTTATCAGCGGAGGCCTCATTGCGATCCAAGGAAGCCCTTCTCAGGTTCCTCAAAGAGAGTGTTAATGGACTGCTCCATGAAACATAAGTGTAACTCTGTGAGATGAATTCACACATCACCAAGAAGTTTCTAAGAAAGCTTCTTTCTATAATTCATCTGTGGATGTTTCCTTTGTCACCGTAAGGTTCATTGCGCTATGAAGTATCTAATTGCAGATTTCCAGAAAACTCTGTTAACAAACTAATCACTGAAGAAAAACGTGTAACTCTGTGAGTTGCATTCAAACATGGTAGTGCAGTTTCTCAGAAAGCTGCTCTTTAGTTATTATGTGAGGATATTTCCTTTTTCTCCAGAGCCCCCAATGAGCTCCCAAATATACCTTTGCAGAATCCATGACAACAGAGTTACCAATCTGTTCCAAGAAGGGGAGGTGGGAACTCTGTGTGATGAAGTCACACATCAGAAAGCAATCTCTCAGAAAGCTTCTCTGTAGTTATTATGTGAGAATATTTCCTTTTTCACCATGGGTCCCTATAGGCTCACAAACATCACTTTCCAGTTTCCACGAAAAGAGTGTTAGCAAACTGCTTAATGAAGTCTAAATTATAAGCCTGTGAGATGAACTCACAGATCAGAAAGAAGTTTCTCAAAATCTTCTTTCACGTTTTGAACGGATGGAATTTCTTTTATCAGCGTAGGCCTCAATGCGATCCAAGGAAGCCCTTCTCAGGTTCCTCAAAGACAGTGTTAATGGACTGCTCCATGAAACATAAGTGTAACTCTGTGAGATGAATTCACACATCACCAAGAAGTTTCTAAGAAAGCTTCTTTCTTGTTTTCATCTGTGGAGGTTTCCCTTGTCACCGTAAGTTTCATTGCGCTGTGAAGTATCTCATCGCAGATTTCCAGAAAACTGTGTTAACAAACTGATCACTGAAGAGAAACGTGTAACTCTGTGAGTTGCATTCACACATGGCAATTCAGTTTCTCAGAAAGCTGCTCTTTAGTTATTATGTGAGGATATTTCCTTTTTCACCAGAGCCCTCAATGAGCTCCCAAATATACTTTGCAGAATCCACGACAACAGTGTTAGCAAACTGTTCCAAGAATGGAAGGGTAGAACTCTGTGTGATGATGTCACACATCAGAAAGCAATCTCTCAGAAAGCTTCTCTGTAGTTATTATGTGAGGATATTTCCTTTTTCACCCTGGGTCCCTATGGGCTCCAAAATAACACTTCTCAGTTTCCACGAAAACAGTGTTAGCAAACTGCTTCCTGAAGTCTAAATTATAAGTCTGAGAGATGAACTCACAGATCAGAAAGAAGTTTCTGAGAAAGCTTCTTTTACGTTTTGAACAGATGAAATTTCCTTTATCAGCGGAGGCCTCAATGCGATCCAAGGAAGCCCTTCTCAGGTTCCTCAAAGACAGTGTTAATGGACTGCTCCACGAAACATAAGTGTAACTCTGTGAGATGAATTCACACATCACCAAGAAGTTTCTAAGAAACCTTCTTTCTATAATTCATCTGTAGACGTTTCCTTTGTCACCGTAAGGTTCATTGCGCTATGAAGTATCTAATTGCAGATTTCCAGAAAACTCTGTTAACAAACTGATCACTGAAGAAAAACGTGTAACTCTGTGAGTTGCATTCAAACATGGCAGTGCAGTTTCTCAGAAAGCTGCTCTTTAGTTATTATGTGAGGATATTTCCTTTTTCTCCAGAGCCCCCAATGAGCTCCCAAATATACCTTTGCAGAATCCACGACAACAGTGTTAGCAAACTGTTCCAAGAAGGGAAGGGTGGAACTCTGTGTGATGAAGTCACACATCAGAAAGCAATCTCTCAGAAAGCTTCTCTGTAGTTATTATGTGAGGATATTTCCTATATTACCAAGGGTCTCTATGGGCTCCCAAATGTCACTTTCCAGTTTCCACGAAAAGTGTGTTAGCAAACTGCTTCCTGAAGTCTAAATTATAAGTCTGTGAGATGAACTCAGAGATCAGAAAGAAGTTTCTCAGAAAGCTTCTTTCACGTTTTGAACTGATGAAATTTCCTTTATCAGCGGAGGCCTCAATGCGATCCAAGGAAGCACTTCTCAGGTTCCTCAAAGACAGTGTTAATGGACTGCTCCATGAAAGATAAGTGTAACTCTGTGAGATGAATTCACACATCACCAAGAAGTTTCTAAGAAAGCTTCTTTCTAGTTTTCATCTGTGGATGTTTACTTTGTCACCGTAAATTTCAATGCGCTATGAAGTATCTAATTGCAGATTTCCAGAAAACTGTGTTAACAAACTAATAACTGAAAAGAAACGTGTAACTGTGTGAGTTGCATTCACACATGGCAGTGCAGTTTCTCAGAAAGCTGCTCTATAGTTATTATGTGAGGATATTTCCTTTTTCAGCAGAGCCCTCAATGAGCTCCCAAATATACCTTTGCAGAATCCACGACAACAGTGTTAGCAAACTGTTCCAAGAAGGGAAGGGTGGAACTCTGTGTGATGAAGACACACATCAGAAAGCAATCTCTCAGAAAGCTTCTCTGTAGTTATTATGTGAGGATATTTCCTTTATCACCATGGGTCCCTGAGGGCTCCCAATATCACTTTCCAGTTTCCACGAAAAGAGTGTTAGCAAACTGCTTCCTGAAGTTTAAATTATAAGTCTGTGAGATGAACTCACAGATCAGAAAGACGTTTCTCAGAAAGCTTCTTTTACGTTCTGAACGGATGAAATTTCCTTTGTCAGCGTAGGCCTCAATGCGATCCAAGGAAGCCCTTCTCAGGTTCCTCAAAGACAGTGTTACTGGACTGCTCCTGGAAACATAAGTGGAATGCTGTGAGATGAATTCACACATCACCAAGAAGTTTCTAAGAAAGCTTCTTTCTAATTTTCATCTGTGGATGTTTCCTTTGTCATCGTAAGTTTCATTGCGCTATGAAGTATCTAATTGCAGATTTCCATAATACTGTGTTAACAAACTGATCACTGAAGAGAAACGTGTAACTCTGTGAGTTGCATTCACACATGGCAGAACAGTTTCTCAGAAAGCTGCTCTTTAGTTATTATGTGAGGATATTTCCTTTTTCTCCAGAGCCCTCAATGAGCTCCCAAATATACCTTTGCAGAATCCACGACAACAGTGTTAGCAAACTGTTCCAAGAAGGGAAGGGTGGATCTCTGTGTGACAAAGTCACACATCAGAAAGCAATCTCTCAGAAAGCTTCTCTGTAGGTATTATATAAGGATATCTCCTTTTTCACCATGGGTCCCTGTGGGCTCCCAATATCACTTTCCAGTTTCCACGAAAAGAGTGTTAGCAAACTGCTTCCTGAAGTTTAAATTATAAGTCGGTGAGATGAACTCACAGATCAGAAAGAAGTTTCTCAGAAAGCTTCTTTTACGTTTTGAACGGATGAAATTTCCTTTTACAGCGTAGGCCTCAATGCGATCCAAGGAAGCCCTACTCAGGTTCCTCAAAGACAGAGTTAATGGACTGCTCCACGTAAGATAAGTGTAACTCTGTGAGATGAATTCACACATCACCAAGAAGTTTCTGAGAAAGCTTCTTTCTAGTTTTCATCTGTGGATGTTTCCTTTGTCACCGTAAGTTTAATTGCACTATGAATTATCTAATTGCAGATTTCCATAAAACTGTGTTAACAAACTGATCACTGAAGAGAAACGTGTAACTCTGTGAGTTGCATTCACACATGGCAGTACAGTTTCTCAGAAAGCTGCTCTTTAGTTATTATGTGAGCATATTTCCTTTTTCTCCAGAGCCCTCAATGAGCTCCCAAATATACCTTTGCAGAATCCACAACAACAGTGTTAGCAAACTGTTCCAAGAAGGGAAGGGTGGAACTCTGTGTGATGAAGTCACACATCAGAAAGCAATCTCTCAGAAAGCTTCTCTGTAGTTATTATGTGAGGATATTTCCTTTTTCAACATGGGTCCCTGTGGGCCCCCAATATCACTTTCCAGTTTCCACGAAAAGAGTGTTAGCAAACTGCTTCCTGAAGTTTAAATTATAAGTCTGTGAGATGAACTCACAGATCAGAAAGAAGTTTCTCAGAAAGCTTCTTTTACGTTTTGAACGGATGAAATTTCCTTTATCAGCGGAGGCCTCAATGCGATCCAAGGAAGCACTTCTCAGGTTCCTCAAAGACAGTGTTAATGGACTGCTCCACGAATGATAAGTGTAACTCTGTGAGATGAATTCACACATCACCAAGAAGTTTCTAAGAAAGGTTCTTTCTAGTTTTCATCTGTGGATGTTTCCTTTGTCACCGTAAGGTTCATTGCGCTATGAAGTATCTAATTGCAGATTTCCAGAAAACTGTGTTAACAAACTGATCACTGAAGAGAAACGTGTAACTCTGTGAGTTGCATTCACACATGGCAATGCAGTTTCTCAGAAAGCTGCTCTATAGTTATTATGTGAGGATATTTCCTTTTTCACCACAGCCCTCAATGAGCTCCCAAATATACCATTACAGAATCCACAAGAACAGTGATAGCAAACTGTTCCAAGACGGGAAGGGTGTAAATCATTGTGATGAAGTCACACATCAGAAAGCAATCTCTCAGAGAGCTTCTCTGTAGTTATTATGTGAGGATATTTCCTTTATCACCATGGGTCCCTATGGGCTCCCAAATATCACTTTCCAATTTCCACAAAAACAGTGTTAGCAAACTGCTTCCTGAAGTCTAAATTATAAGTCTGTGAGATGAACTCACAGATCAGAATGAAGTTTCTCAGAAAGCTTCTTTCACGTTTTGAAGGGATGAAATTTCCTTTATCAGCGTAGGCCTCAATGCGATAAAAGGAAGCCCTTCTCACGTTCCTCAAAGACAGTGTTAATGGACTGCTCCACGAAAGATAAGTGTAACTCTGTGAGATGAATTCACACATCACCAAGAAGTTTCTAAGAAAGCTTCTTTCTAGTTTTCATCTGTGGATGTTTCCTTTGTCACCATAAGGTTCATTGCGCTATGAAGTATCTAATTGCAGATTTCCAGAAAACTGTGTTAACAAACTGATCACTGAAGAGAAACGTGAAACTCTGTGAGTTGCATTCACACATGGCAGAACAGTTTCTCAGAAAGCTTCTCTGTAGTTATTATGTGAGGATATTTCCTTTATCACCATGGGTCCCTATGGGCTCCCAAATATCACTTTCCAATTTCCACAAAAACAGTGTTAGCAAACTGCTTCCTGAAGTCTAAATTATAAGTCTGTGAGATGAACTCACAGATCAGAATGAAGTTTCTCAGAAAGCTTCTTTCACGTTTTGAAGGGATGAAATTTCCTTTATCAGCGTAGGCCTCAATGTGATCCAAGGAAGCCCTTCTCACGTTCCTCAAAGACAGTGTTAATGGACTGCTCCACGAAAGATAAGTGTAACTCTGTGAGATGAATTCACACATCACCAAGAAGTTTCTAAGAAAGCTTCTTTCTAGTTTTCATCTGTGGATGTTTCCTTTGTCACCATAAGGTTCATTGCGCTATGAAGTATCTAATTGCAGATTTCCAGAAAACTGTGTTAACAAACTGATCACTGAAGAGAAACGTGTAACTCTGTGAGTTGCATTCAAACATGGCAGTGCAGTTTTTCAGAAAGTTGCTCTTTAGTTATTTTGTGAGGATATTTCCTTTTTCACCAGAGCCCTCAATGAGCTCTCAAATATACCTTTGCAGAATCCACGACAACAGTGTTAGCAAACTGTTCCAAGAAGGGAAGGGTGGAACTCTGTGTGATGAAGTCACACATCAGAAAGCAATCTCTCAGAAAGCTTCTCTGTAGTTATTATGTGAGGATATTTCCTTTTTCACCATGGGTACCTGTGGGCTCCCAATTATCACGTTCCAGTTTCCACGAAAAGAGTGTTAGCAAACTGCTTCCTGAATCCTAAATTATAAGTCTGTGAGATGAACTCACAGATCAGAAAGAAGTTTCTCACAAAGCTTCTTTCACGTTTTGAACGGATGAAATTTCCTTTATCAGCGTAGGCCTCAATGCAATCCAGGAAGCCCTTCTCAGGTTCCTCAAAGACAGTGTTAATGGACTGCTCCACGAAACATAAGTGTAACTCTGTGAGATGGATTCACATATCACCAAGACGTTTCTGAGAACGCTTCTTTCTTGTTTTCATCTGTGGATGTTTCCTTTGTCACCGTAAGTTTCATTGCACTATGAAGTATCTAATTGCAGATTTCCAGAAAACTGTGTTAACAAACTGATCACTGAAGAGAAACGTGTAACGCTGTGAGTTGCATTCACACATGGCAGTGCAGTTTCTCAGAAAGCTGCTCTTTAGTTATTATGTGAGGATATTTCCTTTTTCACCAGAGCCCTCAATGAACTCCAAAATATACCTTTGCAGAATCCCCGACAACTGTGTTAGCAAACTGTTCCGAGAAGGGAAGGGTGGAACTCTGTGTGATGAAGTCACACATCAGAATGCAATCTCTCAGAAAGCTTCTCTGTAGTTATTATGTGAGGATATTTCCTTTTTCAACATGGGTCCCTGTGGGCTCCCAATATTACTTTCCAGTTTCCACGAAAAGAGTGTTAGCAAACTGCTTCCTGAAGTTTAAATTATAAGTCTGTGAGATGAACTCACAGATCAGAAAGAAGTTTCTCAGAAAGCTTCTTTTACGTTTTGAACGGATGAAATTTCCTTTATCAGCGGAGGCCTCAATGCGATCCAAGGAAGCACTTCTCAGGTTCCTCAAAGACAGTGTTAATGGACTGCTCCACGAAAGATAAGTGTAACTCTGTGAGATGAATTCACACATCACCAAGAAGTTTCTAAGAAAGCTTCTTTCTAGTATTCATCTGTGGATGTTTCCTTTGTCACCGAAAGTTTCATTGCGCTATGAAGTATCTAATTGCAGATTTCCAGAAAACTCTGTTAACGAACTGATCACTGAAGAGAAACGTGTAACTCTGTGAGTTGCATGCACCCATGGCAGTGCAGTCTCTCAGAAAGCTGCTCTTTAGTTATTATGTGAGGATATTTCCTTTTTCACCGGAGCCCTCAATGAGCTCCCAAATATACCTTTGCAGAATCCACGACAACAGTGTTAGCAAACTGTTCCGAGAAGGTAAGTGTGGAACTCTGTGTGATGAAGTCACACATCCGAAAGCAATCTCTCAAAAAGCTTCTCTGTAGTTATTATATGAGGATATTTCCTTTTTCACCATGGGTACCTGTGGGCTCCCAATATCACTTTCCAGTTTCCACGACAAGAGTGTTAGCAAACTGCTTCCTGAAGTTTAAATTAGTAGTCTGTGAGATGAACTCACAGATCAGAAAGAAGTTTCTCATAAAGCTTTTTTCACGTTTTGAACTGATGAAATTTCCTTTATCAGCGGAGCTCTCAATGCGATCTCAGGAAGCACTTCTCAGGTTCCTCAAAGACAGTGTTAATGGACTGCTCCACGAAACATAAGTGTAACTCTGTGAGATGAATTCACACATCACCAAGAAGTTTCTAAGAAAGCTTCTTTCTAGTTTTCATCTGTGGATGTTTCCTTTGACACCGTAAGTTTCATTGCGCTATGAAATATCTAATTGCAGATTTCCAGAAAACTGTGTTAACAAAATGATCACTGAAGAGAAACGTGTAACACTGTGAGTTGCATTCAAACATGGCAGTGCAGTTTTTCAGAAAGTTGCTCTTTAGTTATTATGTGAGGATATTTCCTTTTTCACCAGAGCCCTCAATGAGCTCCCAAATATACATTTGCAGAATCCACGACAACAGTGTTAGCAAACTGTTCCAAGAAGGGAAGGGTGGAACTCTGTGTGATGAAGTCACACATCAGAAAGCAATGTCTCAGAAAGCTTCTCTGTAGTTATTATGTGAGGATATCTCCTTTTTCACCATGGGTCCCTGTGGGCACCCAATATCACTTTCCAGTTTCCACGAAAAGAGTGTTAGCAAACTGCTTCCTGAAGTTTAAATTATAAGTCTGTGAGATGAACTCACAGATCAGAAAGAAGTTTCCCAGAAAGCTTCTTTTACGTTTTGAACGGATGAAATTTCCTTTATCAGCGGAGGCCTCAATGCGATCCAAGGAAGCCCTTCTCAGGTTCCTCAAACACAGTGTTAATGGACTGCTTCATGAAACATAAGTGTAACCCTGTGAGATGAATTCACACATCACCAAGAAGTTTCTAAGAAAGCTTCTTTCTAGTTTTCATCTGTGGATGTTTCCTTTGTCACCGTAGGGTTCATTGCGCTATGAAGTATCTAATTGCAGATTTCCAGACAACTGTGTTAACAAACTGATCACTGAAGAGAAACGTGTAACTCTGTGAGTTGCATTCACACATGGCAATGCAGTTTCTCAGAAAGCTGCTCTATAGTTATTATGTGAGGATATTTCCTTTTTCACCAGAGCCCTCAATGAGCTCCCAAATATACCTTTACAGAATCCACAAAAACAGTGATAGCAAACTGTTCCAAGACGGGAAGGGTGGAACTCTGTGTGATGAAGTCACACATCAGAAAGCAATCTCTCAGAAAGCTTCTCTGTAGTTATTATGTGAGGATATTTCCTTTTTCACCATGGGTCCCTGTGGGCTCGCAATATCACATTCCAGTATCCACGAAAAGAGTGTTAGCAAACTGCTTTCTGAAGTTTAAATTATAAGTCTGTGAGAAGAACTCACAGATCAGAAAGAAGTTTCTCAGAAAGCTTCTTTTACGTTTTGAACCGATGAAATTTCCTTTATCAGCGTAGGCCTCAATGCGATCCAAGGAAGCCCTTCTCAGGTTCCTCAAAGACAGTGTTAATGGACTGCTCCACGAAACATAAGTGTAACTCTGTGAGATGAATCCACACATTACCAAGAAGTTTCTAAGAAAGCTTCTTTCTGGTTTTCATCTGTGGAAGTTTCCTTTGTCACCTTAAGGTTCATTGCGCTATGAAGTATCTAATTGCAGGTTTCCATAAAACTGTGTTAACAAACTGATCACTGAAGAATAACGTGTAACTCTGTGAGTTGCATTCAAACATGGCAGTGCAGTTTCTCAGAAAGCTGCTCTTTAGTTATTATGTGAGGATATTTCCTTTTTCACCAGAGCCCTCAATGAGCTCCCAAATATACCTTTGCAGAATCCACGACAACAGTGTTAGCAAACTGTTCCAAGAAGGGAAGGGTGGAACTCTGTGTGATGAAGTCACACATCAGAAAGCAATCTCTCAGAAAGCTTCTCTGTAGTTATTATTCGAGGATATTTCCTATATCACCAAGGGTCTCTATGGGCTCCCAAATGTCACTATCCAGTTTTCATGAAAAGTGTGTTAGCAAACTGCTTCCTGAAGTCTAAATTATAAGTCTGTGAGATGAACTCAGAGATCAGAAAGAAGTTTCTCAGAAAGCTTCTTTCACGTTTTGAAGGGATGAAATTTCCTTTATCAGCGTAGGCCTCAGTGCGATCCAAGGAAGCACTTCTCAGGTTCCGCCAAGACAGTGTTAATGCACTGCTCCACGAAACATAATTGTAACCCTGTGAGATGAATTCACACATCACCAAGAAGTTTCTAAGAAAGCTTCTTTCTAGTTTTCGTCTGTGGATGTTTCCTTTGTCACCATAAGGTTCATTGCGCTATGAAGTATCTAATTGCAGATTTCCAGAAAACTGTGTTAACAAACTGATCACTGAAGAGAAACGTGTAACTCTATGACTTGCATTCACACATGGCAGTGCAGTTTTTCAGAAAGCTGCTCTTTAGTTATTATGTGAGGATATTTCGTTTTTCACCAGAGCCCTCAATGACCTCCGAAATATACCTTTGCAGAATCCACGACAACAGTGTTTGCAAACTGTTCCAAGAAGGGAAGGGTGGAACTCTGTGTGATGAAGTCACACATCAGAAAGCAATCTCTCAAAAAGCTTCTCTGTAGTTATTATATGAGGATATTTCCTTTTTCACCATGGGTCCCTGTGGGCTCCCAATATCACTTTCCTGTTTCCCCGACAAGAGTGTTAGCAAACTGCTTCCTGCAATTTAAATTATTAGTCTGTGAGATGAACTCACAGGTCAGAAAGAAGTTTCTCATAAAGTTTTTTCACGATTTGAATTGATGAAATTTCCTTTATCAGCGGGGCTCTCTGTGTGATCCAAGGAAGCACTTCTCAGGTTCCTCAAAGACAGTGTTAATGGACTGCTCCACGAAAGATAAGTGTAACTCTGTGAGATGAATTCACACATCACCAAGAAGTTTCTACGAAAGCTTCTTTCTAGTTTTCATCTGTGGATGTTTCCTTTGTCACCGTAAGGTTCATTGCGCTATGAAGTATCTAATTGCAGATTTCCAGAAAACTGTGTAAACAAACTAATCACTGAAGAGAAACGTGTAACTCTGTGAGTTGCATTCACACGTGGCAATGCAGTTTCTCAGAAAGCTGCTCTATAGTTATTATGTGAGGATATTTCCTTTTTCACCATGGGTCCCTGTGGGCTCCCAATATCACTTTCCAGTTTCCACGAAAAGAGTGTTAGCAAACTGCTTTCTGAAGTTTAAATTATAAGCCTGTGAGATGAACTCACAGATCAGAAAGAAGTTTCTCAGAAAGCTTCTTTTACGTCTTTAACGGATGAAATTTCCTTTATCAGCGGAGGCCTGAATGCGATCCAAGGAAGCACTTCTCAGGTTCCTCAAAGATAGTGTTCATGGACTGCTACACGAAACATAAGTGGAATTCTGTGAGATGAATTCACACATCACCAAGAAGTTTCTAAGAAAGTTTCTTTCTAGTTTTCATCTGTGGATGTCTCCTTGGACACCATAAGTTTCATTACGCTATGAAGTATCTAATTGCAGATTTCCATAAAACTGTGTTAACAAACTGATCACTGAAGAGAAACGTATAACTCTGTGAGTTGCACTCACACATGGCAGTACAGTTTCTCAGCAAGCTGCTCTATAGTTATTATGTGAGGATATTTCCTTTTTCACCAGAGCCCTCAATGAGCTCCCAAATATACCTTTGCAGAATCCACGACAACAGTGTTAGCACACTATTCCAAGAAGGGAAGGGTGGAACTCTGTGTGATGAAGTCACACATCCGAAAGCAATCTCTCAAAAAGCTTCTCTGTAGTTATTATATGAGGATATTTCCGTTTTCACCATGGGTCCCTGTGTGCTCCCAATATCACTTTCCAGTTTCCACGAAAAGGGTGTTAGCAAACTGCTTCCTGAAGTTTAAATTATTAGTCTGTGAGATGAACTCACAGATCAGAAAGAAGTTTCTCATAAAGCTTTTTTCACGTTTTGAACTGATGAAATTTCCTTTATCAGCGGGGCTCTCCGTGCGATCCAAGGAAGCCCTTCTCAGATTCCTCAAAGACAGTGTTAATGGACTGCTCCACGAAACATAAGTGTAACTCTGTGAGATGAATTCACACATCACCAAGAAGTTTCTAAGAAAGCTTCTTTCTAGTTTTCATCTGTGGATGTTTCCTTTGTCACCGTAAGTTTCATTGCGCTATGAAGTATATAATTGCAGATTTCCAGAAAACTGTGTTAAGAAACTGATCACAGAAGACAAACCTGTACTCTGTGAGTTGCATTCACACATGGCAGTGCAGTTACTCAGAAATCTGCTCTATTGTTATTATGTGAGGATATTTCCTTTTTCACCAGGGCCCTCAATGAGCTCTCAAATATACCTTTGCAGAATCCACGATAACAGTGTTAGCAAACTGTTCCGACAAGAGAAGGGTGTAACTCAATGTGATGAAGTCACACATCAGAAAGCAATCTCTCAGAAAGCTTCTCGGTAGTTATTATGTGAGGATATTTCCTTTTTCACCATGGGTCCCTAAGGGCTCCCAAATATCACTTTCCAGTTTCCACGAAAAGAGTGTTAGCAAACTGCTTCCTGAAGTCTAAATTATAAGTCTGTTAGATGAACTCACAGATCAGAAAGAAGTTTCTCAGAAAGCTTCTTTCACGTTTTGAACGGATGAAATTTCCTTTTCAGCGTAGGCCTCAATGCGATCCAAGGAAGCCCTTCTCAGGATCCTCAAAGACAGTGTTAATGGACTGCTCTACGAAACATAAGTGTAACTCTGTGAGATGAATTCACACATCACCAAGAAGTTTCTAGGAAAGTTTCTTTCTAGTTTTCATCTGTGGATGCTTCCTTTGTCACCGTAAGTTTCATTGCGCTAAGAAGTATCTATTTGCAGATTCTCAGAAAACTGTGTTAACAAACTGATCAGTGAAGAGAAACGTGTAACTCTGTGAGTTGCATTCACACATGGCAGTGCAGTTTTTCAGAAAGCTGCTCTTTAGTTATTATGTGAGGATATTTCCTTTTTCACCAGAGCCCTCAATGAGCTCCCAAATATACCTTTGCAGAATCCACGACAACAGTGTTAGCAAACTGTTCCAAGAAGGGAAGGGTGGAACTCTGTGTGGTGAAGTCACACATCGGAAAGCAATCTCTCAGAAAGCTTCTCTGTAGTTATTATGTGAGGATATTTCCTTTTTCACCATGGGTCCCTAAGGGCTCCCAAATATCACTTTCCAGTTTCCATGAAAAGAGTGTTAGCAAACTGCTTCCTGAAGTCTAAATTATAAGTCTGTGAGATGAACTCACAGATCAGAAAGAAGTTTCTCAGAAAGCTTCTTTCACGTTTTGAACGGATGAAATTTCCTTTATCAGCGTAGGCCTCAATGTGATCCAAGGAAGCCCTTCTCAGGTTCCTCAAAGACAGTGCTAATGGACTGCTCCACGAAACATAAGTGTAACTCTGTGAGATGAATTCACACATCACCAAGAAGATTTAAGAAAGTTTCTTTCTAATTTTCATCTGTGGATGTTTCCTTGTCACCGTAAGTTTCATTGTGCGATGAAGTGTCTAATTGCAGATTTCCAGAAAACTGTGTTAACAAACTGATCACTGAAGAGAAATGTGTAACTCTGTGAGTTGCATTCACACATGGCAGTGCAGTTTCTCAAATACCTGCTCCTTAGTTATTATGTGAGGATATTTCCTATTTCACCAGAGCCCTGAATGAGCTCCCAAATATACCTTTGCAGAATCCACGACAACAGTGTTAGCAAACTGTCCCAAGAAGGGAAGGATGGACCTCTGTGTGATGAAGTGACACATCAGAAAGCAATCTCTCAGAAAGCTTCTCTGTAGTTATTATGTGAGGATATTTCCTTTTTCACCATGGGTCCCTATGGGCTCCCAAATATCACTTTCCAGTTTCCATGAAAAGAGTGTTAGCAAACTGCTTCCTGAAGTCTAAATTATAAGTCTGTGAGATGAACTCACAGATCAGAAAGAAGTTTCTCAGAATACTTCTTTCACGTTTTGAACGGATGAAATTTCCTTTATGAGCATAGGCCTCAGTGCGATCCAAGGAAGCTCTTCTCAGGTTCCTCAAAGACAGTGTTAATGGACTGCTCCACGAAACATAAGTGTAACTCTGTGAGATGAATTCACACATCACCAAGAAGTTTCTAAGACAGCTTCTTTGAAGTTTTCATCTGTGGATGTTTCCTTTTCACCTTAAGTTTCATTGCGCTATGAAGTATCTAATTGCAGATTTCAAGAAAACTGTGTTAACAAACTGATCACTGAAGAGAAACGTGTAACTCTGTGAGTTGCATTCACACATGGCAGTGCAGTTTCTCAGAAAGCTGCTCTTTAGTTATTATGTGAGGATATTTCCTTTTTCACCGGAGCCCTCAATGAGCTCCCAAATATACCTTTGCAGAAACCACGAAAACAGTGTTAGCAAACTGTTCCAAGAAGGGAAGGGTGGAACTCTGTGTGATGAAGTCACACATCAGAAAGCAATCTCTCAGAAAGCTTCTCTGTAGTTATTATGTGAGGATATTTCCTTTTTCACCATGGGTCCCTGTGGGCTCCCAAATATCACTTTCTAGTTTCCACGAAAAGAGTGTTAGCAAACTGCTTCCTGAAGTCTAAATTATAAGTCTGTGAGATGAACTCACAGATCAGAAAGAAGTTTCTCAGAAAGCTTCTTTCACGTTTTGAACGGATGAGATTTCCTTTATCAGCGTAGGCCTCAATGCGATCCAAGGAAGCCCTTCTCAGGTTCCTCAAAGACAGTGATAATGGACTGCTCCACGAAACATAAGTGTAACTCTGTGAGATGAATTCACACATCACCAAGAAGTTTCTAAGAAAGCTTCTTTCTAGTTTTCATTATATGGATGTTTCCTTTTCACCGTAAGTTTCATTGCGCTGTGAAATATCTAATTGCAGATTTCCAGAAAACTGTGTTAACAAATTGATCACTGAAGAGAAACGTGTAACTCTGTGAGTTGCATTCACACATGGCAGTGCAGTTTCTCAGAAAGCTGCTCTTTAGTTATTATGTGAGGATATTTCCTTTTTCACCATAGCCCTCAATGAGCTCCCAATATACCTTTGCGGAATCCACGACAACAGTGTTAGCAAACTGTTCCAAGAAGGGAAGTTTGGAACTCTGTGTGATGAAGTCACACATCAGAAAGCCAGGTCTCAGAAAGTATCTCTGTAGTTATTATGTGAGGATATTTCCTTTTTCACCTTAGGTCCCTAAGGGCTCCGAAATATCACTTTCCAGTTTCCACGAAAAAAGTGTTAGCAAACTGGTTCCTGAAGTCGAAATTATAAGTCTGTGAGATGAACTCACAGATAAGAAAGAAGTTTCTCAGAAAGCTTCTTTCACGTTTTGAACGGATGAAATATCCATTATCAGCGTACGCCTCAATGCAATCCAGGAAGCCCTACTCAGGTTCCTCAAATACAGTGTAATGGACTGCTCCACGAAAAATAAGTGTAACTCTGTGAGATGAATTCACACATCACCAAGAAGTTTCTAAGAAAGCTTCTTTCTCGTTGTCATCTGTGGATGTTTCCTTTGTCACCGTAAGGTTCATTGCTCTATGAAGTATCTAATTGCAGATTTCCAAAAACTGTTTTAACAAACTGATCACTGAAGACAAACGTGTACCTCTGTGAATTGCATTCACACATTTTAGTGCAGTCTCTCAGAAAGCTGCTCTTTAGTTATTATGTGAGGATATTTCCTTTTTCATCAGAGCCCTCAATGAGCTAACAAATATACCTTTGCACAGTCCATGACAACAGTGTTAGCAAACTGTTCCAAGAAGGTAAGTGTGGAACTCTGTGAGATGAAGTCTCACATCAGAAAGCAATCTCTCAGAAAGCTTCTCTGTAGTTATTATGTGAGGATGTTTCCTATTCCACCATGGGTCCCTAAGGGCTCCCAAATATCAATTTCCAGTTTCCACGAAAAGAGTGTTAGCAAACTGCTTCCTGAAGTCGAAATTATAAGTCTGTGAGATGAACTCACAGATCAGAAAGAAGTTTCTCAGAAAGCTTATTTCACGTTTTGAACGGATGAAATATCCCATCTCAGCGTAGGCCTAAATGCAATCCAGGAAGCCCTTCTCAGGTTCCTCAAAGACAGTGTTAATCGACTGCTCCACGAAACATAAGTGTAACTCTGTGAGATGAATTCGCAAATCACCATGAAATGTCTAAGAAAGCTTCTTTCTAGTTTTCTTCTCTGGAAGCCTCCTTTGTCACCTTAAATTTCATTGCGCTATGAAGTATCTAATTGCAGATTTCCAAAAACTGTTTTAACAAACTGATCACTGAAGAGAAACGTGTAACTCTGTGAGTTGCATTCACACATGCCATTGTAGTTTCTCAGAAAGCTGCTCTTTAGTTATTATGTGAGGATATTTCCTTTTTCACCAGAGCCCTCAATGAGCTCCCAAATATACCTTTGCAGAATCCACGACAACAGTGTTAGCAAACTGTTCCAAGAAGGCAAGCTGGAACTCTGTGTGATGAAGTCACACATCAGAAATCAATCTCTCCGAAATCTTCTCTGTAGTTATTATGTGAGGATATTTCCTTTTTCTCAATGGGTCCCTATGGGCTCCCAAATATCACTTTCCAGTTTCCACGAAAAGAGTGTTAGCAAACTGCTTCCTGAAGACTAAATTATAAGTCTGTGAGATGAACTGACAGATCAGAAAGAAGTTTCTCAGAAAGCTTCTTTCACGTTTTGAACGGATGATATTTCCTTTATCAGCGTAGGCCTCAATGCGATCCAAGGAAGCCCTTCTCAGGTTCTTCAAAGACAGTGTTAATGGACTGCTCCACGAAAAATAAGTGTACCTCTGTGAGATGAATTCACACATCACCAAGAAGTTTCTCAGAAAACTTCTTTCTAGTTTTCATCTGTGGATGTTTCCTTTGTCACCGTAAGGTTCATTGCGCTATGAAGTAGCTAATTGCAGATTTCCAGAAAACTGTGTTAACAAACTGATCACTGAAGAGAAACGTGTAACTCTGTGAGTTGCATTCACACATGGCAGTGCAGTTTTTCAGAAAACTGCTCTTTAGTTATTATGTGATTATATTTAGTTTTTCACCAGAGCCCCAAATGAGCTCCCAAATATAACTTTGCAGAATCCACAACAACAGTGTCAGCAAACTGTTCCAAGAAGGGAAGGGTGGAACTCTGTGTGATGAAGTCACACATCAGAAAGCAGTCTCTCAGAAAGCTTCTCTGTAGTTATTATGTGAGGATATTTCCTTTTTCACCATGGGTTACTATGGGTTCCCAAATATCACTTTCCAGTTTCCACGAAAAGAGTGTTAGCAAACTGCTTCCTGAAGTCTAAATTAGAGTCTGTGAGATAAACTCACAGATCAGAAAGAAGTTTCTCAGGAAGCTTCTTTCACGTTTTGAACGGATGAAATTTCCTTTATCAGCGTAGGCCTCAATGCCATCCAAGGAAGCCCTTCTCAGGTTCCTCAAAGACAGTGCTAATGGACTGCTCCACGAAACATAAGTGTAACTCTGTGAGATGAATTCACACATCACCAAGAAGATTTAAGAAAGTTTCTTTCTAATTTTCATCTGTGGATGTTTCCTTGTCACCGTAAGTTTCATTGTGCGATGAAGTGTCTAATTGCAGATTTCCAGAAAACTGTGTTAACAAACTGATCACTGAAGAGAAATGTGTAACTCTGTGAGTTGCATTCACACATGGCAGTGCAGTTTCTCAAATACCTGCTCCTTAGTTATTATGTGAGGATATTTCCTATTTCACCAGAGCCCTGAATGAGCTCCCAAATATACCTTTGCAGAATCCACGACAACAGTGTTAGCAAACTGTCCCAAGAAGGGAAGGATGGACCTCTGTGTGATGAAGTGACACATCAGAAAGCAATCTCTCAGAAAGCTTCTCTGTAGTTATTATGTGAGGATATTTCCTTTTTCACCATGGGTCCCTATGGGCTCCCAAATATCACTTTCCAGTTTCCATGAAAAGAGTGTTAGCAAACTGCTTCCTGAAGTCTAAATTATAAGTCTGTGAGATGAACTCACAGATCAGAAAGAAGTTTCTCAGAATACTTCTTTCACGTTTTGAACGGATGAAATTTCCTTTATGAGCATAGGCCTCAGTGCGATCCAAGGAAGCTCTTCTCAGGTTCCTCAAAGACAGTGTTAATGGACTGCTCCACGAAACATAAGTGTAACTCTGTGAGATGAATTCACACATCACCAAGAAGTTTCTAAGACAGCTTCTTTGAAGTTTTCATCTGTGGATGTTTCCTTTTCACCTTAAGTTTCATTGCGCTATGAAGTATCTAATTGCAGATTTCAAGAAAACTGTGTTAACAAACTGATCACTGAAGAGAAACGTGTAACTCTGTGAGTTGCATTCACACATGGCAGTGCAGTTTCTCAGAAAGCTGCTCTTTAGTTATTATGTGAGGATATTTCCTTTTTCACCGGAGCCCTCAATGAGCTCCCAAATATACCTTTGCAGAAACCACGAAAACAGTGTTAGCAAACTGTTCCAAGAAGGGAAGGGTGGAACTCTGTGTGATGAAGTCACACATCAGAAAGCAATCTCTCAGAAAGCTTCTCTGTAGTTATTATGTGAGGATATTTCCTTTTTCACCATGGGTCCCTGTGGGCTCCCAAATATCACTTTCTAGTTTCCACGAAAAGAGTGTTAGCAAACTGCTTAATGAAGTCTAAATTATAAGTCTGTGAGATGAACTCACAGATCAGAAAGAAGTTTCTCAGAAAGCTTCTTTCACGTTTTGAACGGATGAGATTTCCTTTATCAGCGTAGGCCTCAATGCGATCCAAGGAAGCCCTTCTCAGGTTCCTCAAAGACAGTGATAATGGACTGCTCCACGAAACATAAGTGTAACTCTGTGAGATGAATTCACACATCACCAAGAAGTTTCTAAGAAAGCTTCTTTCTAGTTTTCATTATATGGATGTTTCCTTTTCACCGTAAGTTTCATTGCGCTGTGAAATATCTAATTGCAGATTTCCAGAAAACTGTGTTAACAAATTGATCACTGAAGAGAAACGTGTAACTCTGTGAGTTGCATTCACACATGGCAGTGCAGTTTCTCAGAAAGCTGCTCTTTAGTTATTATGTGAGGATATTTCCTTTTTCACCATAGCCCTCAATGAGCTCCCAATATAACTTTGCAGAATCCACGACAACAGTGTTAGCAAACTGTTCCAAGAAGGGAAGTTTGGAACTCTGTGTGATGAAGTCACACATCAGAAAGCCAGGTCTCAGAAAGTATCTCTGTAGTTATTATGTGAGGATATTTCCTTTTTCACCTTAGGTCCCTAAGGGCTCCGAAATATCACTTTCCAGTTTCCACGAAAAAAGTGTTAGCAAACTGGTTCCTGAAGTCGAAATTATAAGTCTGTGAGATGAACTCACAGATAAGAAAGAAGTTTCTCAGAAAGCTTCTTTCACGTTTTGAACGGATGAAATATCCATTATCAGCGTACGCCTCAATGCAATCCAGGAAGCCCTACTCAGGTTCCTCAAATACAGTGTAATGGACTGCTCCACGAAAAATAAGTGTAACTCTGTGAGATGAATTCACACATCACCAAGAAGTTTCTAAGAAAGCTTCTTTCTCGTTGTCATCTGTGGATGTTTCCTTTGTCACCGTAAGGTTCATTGCTCTATGAAGTATCTAATTGCAGATTTCCAAAAACTGTTTTAACAAACTGATCACTGAAGACAAACGTGTACCTCTGTGAATTGCATTCACACATTTTAGTGCAGTCTCTCAGAAAGCTGCTCTTTAGTTATTATGTGAGGATATTTCCTTTTTCATCAGAGCCCTCAATGAGCTAACAAATATACCTTTGCACAGTCCATGACAACAGTGTTAGCAAACTGTTCCAAGAAGGTAAGTGTGGAACTCTGTGAGATGAAGTCTCACATCAGAAAGCAATCTCTCAGAAAGCTTCTCTGTAGTTATTATGTGAGGATGTTTCCTATTCCACCATGGGTCCCTAAGGGCTCCCAAATATCAATTTCCAGTTTCCACGAAAAGAGTGTTAGCAAACTGCTTCCTGAAGTCGAAATTATAAGTCTGTGAGATGAACTCACAGATCAGAAAGAAGTTTCTCAGAAAGCTTATTTCACGTTTTGAACGGATGAAATATCCCATCTCAGCGTAGGCCTAAATGCAATCCAGGAAGCCCTTCTCAGGTTCCTCAAAGACAGTGTTAATCGACTGCTCCACGAAACATAAGTGTAACTCTGTGAGATGAATTCACAAATCACCAAGAAATGTCTAAGAAAGCTTCTTTCTAGTTTTCTTCTCTGGAAGCCTCCTTTGTCACCTTAAATTTCATTGCGCTATGAAGTATCTAATTGCAGATTTCCAAAAACTGTTTTAACAAACTGATCACTGAAGAGAAACGTGTAACTCTGTGAGTTGCATTCACACATGCCATTGTAGTTTCTCAGAAAGCTGCTCTTTAGTTATTATGTGAGGATATTTCCTTTTTCACCAGAGCCCTCAATGAGCTCCCAAATATACCTTTGCAGAATCCACGACAACAGTGTTAGCAAACTGTTCTAAGAAGGGAAGCTGGAACTCTGTGTGATGAAGTCACACATCAGAAATCAATCTCTCCGAAATCTTCTCTGTAGTTATTATGTGAGGATATTTCCTTTTTCTCAATGGGTCCCTATGGGCTCCCAAATATCACTTTCCAGTTTCCACGAAAAGAGTGTTAGCAAACTGCTTCCTGAAGACTAAATTATAAGTCTGTGAGATGAACTGACAGATCAGAAAGAAGTTTCTCAGAAAGCTTCTTTCACGTTTTGAACGGATGATATTTCCTTTATCAGCGTAGGCCTCAATGCGATCCAAGGAAGCCCTTCTCAGGTTCTTCAAAGACAGTGTTAATGGACTGCTCCACGAAACATAAGTCTAACTCTGTGAGATGAATTCACACATCACCAAGAAGTTTCTAAGAAAGCTTCTTTCTAGTTTTCATCTGTGGATGTTTCCTTTGTCACCATAAGTTTCATTGCGCTATAAAGTATCTAATTGCAGATTTCCAGAAAACTGTGTTAACAAACTGATCACTGAAGAGAAACGTGTAACTCTGTGAGTTGCATTCACACATGGCAGTGCAGTTTTTTAGAAAGCTGCTCTTTAGTTATTATGTGATTATATTTAGTTTTTCACCAGAGCCCCAAATGAGCTCCCAAATATAACTTTGCAGAATCCACAACAACAGTGTCAGCAAACTGTTCCAAGAAGGGAAGGGTGGAACTCTGTGTGATGAAGTCACACATCAGAAAGCAGTCTCTCAGAAAGCTTCTCTGTAGTTATTATGTGAGGATATTTCCTTTTTCACCATGGGTTACTATGGGTTCCCAAATATCACTTTCCAGTTTCCACGAAAAGAGTGTTAGCAAACTGCTTCCTGAAGTCTAAATTAGAGTCTGTGAGATAAACTCACAGATCAGAAAGAAGTTTCTCAGGAAGCTTCTTTCACGTTTTGAACGGATGAAATTTCCTTTATCAGCATAGTCCTCATTGCGATCCAAGGAAGCCCTTCTCAGGATCCTCAAAGAGAGTTTTAATGGACTGCTCCACGAAAAATAAGTGTACCTCTGTGAGATGAATTCACACATCACCAAGAAGTTTCTCAGAAAACTTCTTTCTAGTTTTCATCTGTGGATGTTTCCTTTGTCACCGTAAGGTTCATTGCGCTATGAAGTATCTAATTGCAGATTTCCAGAAAACTGTGTTAACAAACTGATCACTGAAGAGAAACGTGTAACTCTGTGAGTTGCATTCACACATGGCAATGCACTTTCTCAGAAAGCTGCTCTTTAGTTATGATGTGATAATGTTTCCTTTTTCACCAGAGCCCTAAATGAGCTCCCAAATATACATTTGCAGAATCCACGACAACAGTGTTAGCAAACTTTTCCAAGAAGGGAAGGTTGGAACTCAGTGTGATGAAGTCACACATCAGAAAGCAATGTCTCAGAAAGCATCCCTGTGTTTATTATGTGAGGATATTTCCTTTTTCACCATGGGTCCCTATGGACTCCCAAATATCACTTTCCAGTTTCCACGAAAAGAGTGTTAGCAAACTGTTTCCTGAAGTCTAAATTATAAGTCTGTGAGATGAACTCACAGATCAGAAAGAAGTTTCTCAGAAAGCTTCTTTCACGTTTTGAACGGATGAAATTGCATTTATCAGCGTAGGCCTCAATGCGATCAAAGGAAGCCCTTCTCAGGTTCCTCAAAGACAGTGTTAATGGACTGCTCCACGAAACATAAGTGTAACCCTTTGAGATGAATTCACACATCACCAAGATGTTTCTAAGAAAGTTTCTTGCTAGTTTTCGTCTGTGGATGTTTACTTTGTCACCGTAAGGTTCATTGCGCTATGAAGTATCTAATTGCAGATTAACAGAAAACTGTGTTAACAAACTGATCACTGAAGAGAGACGTGTAACTCTGTGAGTTGCATTCACACATGGTAGTGCAGTCTCTCAGAAAGCTGCACTTTAGTTATTATGTGAGGATATTTCCTTTTTCACCAGAGCCCTCCATGAGCTAACAAATATACCTTTGCACAGTCCATGACAACAGTGTTAGCAAACTGTTCCAAGAAGGTAAGCGTGGAACTCTGTGTGATGAAGTCACACATCAGAAAGCAATCTCTCAGAAAGCTTCTCTGTAGTTATTATGTGAGGATGTTTCCTATTCCACCATGGGTCCCTAAGGGCTCCAAAATATCAGTTTGCAGTTTCCACGAAAAGAGTGTTAGCAAACTGCTTCCTGAAGTCGAAATTATAAGTCTGTGAGATGAACTCACAGATCAGAAAGAAGTTTCTCAGAAAGCTTATTTCACGTTTTGAACGGATGAAATATCCCTTCTCAGCGTAGGCCTCAATGCAATCCAGGAAGCCCTTCTCAGGTTCCTCAAAGACAGTGTTAATCGACTGCTCCACGAAACATAAGTGTAACTCTGTGAGATGAATTCACAAATCACCAAGAAATGTCTAAGAAAGCTTCTTTCTAGTTTTCTTCTGTGGATGCCTCCTTTGTCACCGTAAGTTTCATTGCGCTATGAAGTATCTAATTGCAGATTTCCAAAAACTGTGTTAACAAACTGATCACTGAAGAGAAACGTGTAACTCTGTGAGTTGCATTTACACATGGCATTGTAGTTTCTCAGAAAGCTGCTCTTTAGTTATTATGTGAGGATATTTCCTTTTTCACCAGAGCCCTCAATGAGCTCCCAAATATACCTTTGCAGAATCCACGACAACAGTGTTAGCAAACTGTTCCAAGAAGGGAAGTTTGGAACTCTGTGTGATGAAGTCACACATCAGAAAGCAATGTCTCAGAAAGCATCTCTGTAGTTATTATGTGAGGATATTTCCTTTTTCACCATGGGTCCCTAACTGCTCCCAAATATCACTTTCCAGTTTCCATGAAAAGATTGTTAGCAAACTGCTTCCTGAAGTCTAAATTATAAGTCTGTGTGTTGAACTCACAGATCAAAAAGAAGTTTCTCTGAAAGCTTTTTTCCCCTTTTGAACGGATGATATTTCCTTTATCAGCGTAGGCCTCAATGCGATCCCTGGAAGCCCTTCTCAGGTTCCTCAAAGACAGTGTTAATGGACTGCTCCACGAAACATACGTGTAACTCTGTGAGATGAATTCACACATCACCAAGAAGTGTCTAAGAAAGCTTCTTTCTGGTTTTCATCTGTGGATTTTTCCTCTGTCACCGTAAAGTTCACTGCGCTATGAAGAATCTAATTGCAGATTTCCAGATAACTGTGTTAACAAACTGATCACTGAAGAGAAACGTGTACCTCTGTGAGTTGCATTCACACATGGCAGTGCAGTTTCTCAGAAAGCTGCTCCTTAGTTATTATGTGAGGATATTTCCTTTTTCACCAGACCCCTCAATGAGCTCCCAAATATACCTTTGCAGAATCCACGACAAAAGTGTTACCAAACTGTTCCAAGTGGGAATGGTGGAGCTCTGTGTGATGAAGTCACACATCAGAAAGCAATCTCTCAGAAAGCTTCTCTGTAGTTATTTTGTGAGGATATTTCATTTTTCACCATGGGTCCCTTAGGGCTCCCAAATATCAATTTCCAGTTTCCATGAAAAGATTGTTAGCAAACTGCTTCCTGAAGTCTAAATTATAAGTCTGTGAGATGAACTCACAGATCAGAAAGAAGTTTCTCTGAAAGCTTTTTTCCCCTTTGGAACGAATGATATTTCCTTTATCAGCGTAGGCCTCAATGCGATCCCAGGAAGCCCTGCTCAGGTTCCTCAAAGACAGTGTTAATGGACTGCTCCACGAAACATAAGTGTAACTCTGTGAGATGAATTCACACATCACCAAGAAGTGTCTAAGAAAGCTTCTTTCTGGTTTTCATCTGTGGATGTTTCCTCTGTCACCGTAAAGTTCACTGCGCTATGAAGAATCTAATTGCAGATTTCCAGATAACTGTGTTAACAAACTGATCACTGAAGAGAAACGTGTACCTCTGTGAGTTGCATTCACACATGGCAGTGCAGTTTCTCAGAAAGCTGCTCTTTAGTTATTATGTGAGGATATTTCCTTTTTCACCAGAGCCCTCAATGAGCTCCCAAATATACCTTTTCAGAAACCACGACAACAGTGTTAGCAAACTGTTCCAAGAAGGGAAAGGTGGAACTCTGTGTGATGAAGTCAGACATCAAAAAGCAATCTCTCAGAAAGCTTCTCTGTAGTTATTATGTGAGGATATTCCCTTTTTCTCCATCTGTCCCTATGGGCTCCCAAATATCACTTCCAGTTTCCACGAAAAGAGTTTTAGCAAACTGCTTCCTGAAGTCTAAATTATAAGTCTGTGAGATGAACTCGCAGATCAGAAAGAAGTTTCTCAGAAAGCTTCTTTCACGTTTTGAACGGATGAAATTTCCTTTATCAGCGTAGGCCTCAATGTGATCCAAGGAGGCCCTTTTCAGGTTCCTCAAAGACAGTGTTAATGGACTCTTCCACGAAACATAAGTGTAACTCTTTGAGATGAATTCACACATCACCAAGAAGTTTCCAAGAAAGCTTCTTGCTAGTTTTCATCTGTGGATGTTTCCTTTGTCACCGTAAGGTTCATTGCGCTACGAAGTATATAATTGCCGATTTCCAGAAAACTGTGTTAACAAACTGATCACTGAATAGAAACGTGTAATTCTGTGAGTTGCATTCACACATGGCAGTGCAGTTTCTCAGAAAGCTGCTCTTTATTTATTATGTGAGGATATTTCCTTTTTCACCAGAGCCCTCAATCAGCTCCCAAATATACCTTTGCAGAGTCCATGATAACAGTTTAGCAAACTGTTCCAAGAAGGGAAGGGGGGAATTCTGTGTGATGAAGTCACACATCACAAAGCAATCTCTCAGAAATCTTCTCTCTAGTTATTCTATGAGGATATTTCCTTTTTCACCATGGGTCCCTATGGGCTCCCAAATATCACTTTACAGTTTCCACGTAAACAGTGTTAGCAAACTGCTTCCTGAAGTCTAAATTATAAGTCTGTGAGATGAACTCACAGATCAGAAAGAAGTTTCTCAGAAACCTTCTTTCACGTTTTGAACGGATGAAATTTCCTTTATCAGCGTAGGCCTCAATGCGATCCAAGGAAGCCCTTCTCAGGTTCCTCAAAGACAGTGTTAATCGACTGCTCCACGAAAAATAAGTGTAACTCTGTGAGATGAATTCACACATCCCCAAGAATTTTCTAAGAAAGCTTCTTTCTCGTTGTCATCTGTGGATGTTTCCTTTGTCACCGTAAGGTTCATTGCGCTATGAAGTATCTAATTGCAGATTTCCAAAAACTGTTTTAACAATCTGATCACTGAAGACAAACGTGTACCTCTGTGAATTGCATTCACACATGGTAGTGCAGTCTCTCAGAAAGCTGCTCTTTAGTTATTATGTGAGGATATTTCCTTTTTCACCAGAGCCCTCAATGAGCTAACAAATATACCTTTGCACAGTCCATGACAACAGTGTTAGCAAACTGTTCCAAGAAGGTAAGTGTGGAACTCTGTGAGATGAAGTCACACATCAGAAAGCAATCTCTCAGAAAGCTTCTCTGTAGTTATTATGTGAGGATGTTTCCTATTCCACCATGGGTCCCTAAGGGCTCCCAAATATCAATTTCCAGTTTCCACGAAAAGAGTGTTAGCAAACTGCTTCCTGAAGTCGAAATTATAAGTCTGTGAGATGAACTCACAGATCAGAAAGAAGTTTCTCAGAAAGCTTATTTCACGTTTTGAACGGATGAAATATCCCTTCTCAGCGTAGGCCTCAATGCAATCCAGGAAGCCCTTCTCAGGTTCCTCAAAGACAGTGTTAATCGACTGCTCCACGAAACATAAGTGTAACTCTGTGAGATGAATTCACAAATCACCAAGAAATGTCTAAGAAAGCTTCTTTCTAGTTTTCTTCTGTGGAAGCCTCCTTTGTCACCTTAAGTTTCATTGCGCTATGAAGTATCTAATTGCAGATTTCCAAAAACTGTTTTAACAAACTGATCACTGAAGAGAAACGTGTAACTCTGTGAGTTGCATTCACACATGCCATTGTAGTTTCTCAGAAAGCTGCTCTTTAGTTATTATGTGAGGATATTTCCTTTTTCACCAGAGCCCTCAATGAGCTCCCAATTATACCTTTGCAGAATCCACGACAACAGTGTTAGCAAACTGTTCCAAGAAGGTAAGCTGGAACTCTGTGTGATGAAGTCACACATCAGAAAGCAATCTCTCCGAAATCTTCTCTGTAGTTATTATGTGAGGATATTTCCTTTTTCACAATGGGTCCCTATGGGCTCCCAAATATCACTTTCCAGTTTCCACGAAAAGAGTGTTAGCAAACTGCTTCCTGAAGACTAAATTATAAGTCTGTGAGATGAACTGACAGATCAGAAAGAAGTTTCTCAGAAAGCTTCTTTCACGTTTTGAAGGGATGATATTTCCTTTATCAGCGTAGGCCTCAATGCGATCCAAGGAAGCCCTTCTCAGGTTCTTCAAAGACAGTGTTAATGGACTGCTCCACGAAACATAAGTCTAACTCTGTGAGATGAATTCACACATCACCAAGAAGTTTCTAAGAAAGCTTCTTTCTAGTTTTCATCTGTGGATGTTTCCTTTGTCACCGTAAGTTTCATTGCGCTATAAAGTATCTAATTGCAGATTTCCAGAAAACTGTGTTAACAAACTGATCACTGAAGAGAAACGTGTAACTCTGTGAGTTGCATTCATACCTGGCAGTGCAGTTTTTCAGAAAGCTGCTCTTTAGTTATTATGTGATTATATTTAGTTTTTCACCAGAGCCCCAAATGAGCTCCCAAATATAACTTTGCAGAATCCACAACAACAGTGTCAGCAAACTGTTCCAAGAAGGGAAGGGTGGAACTCTGTGTGATGAAGTCACACATCAGAAAGCAGTCTCTCAGAAAGCTTCTCTGTAGTTATTATGTGAGGATATTTCCTTTTTCACCATGGGTCCCTATGGGTTCCCAAATATCACTTTCCAGTTTCAACGAAAAGAGTGTTAGCAAACTGCTTCCTGAAGTCTAAATTAGAGTCTGTGAGATGAACTCACAGATCAGAAAGAAGTTTCTCAGGAAGCTTCTTTCACGTTTTGAACGGATGAAATTTCCTTTATCAGCGTAGTCCTCATTGCGATCCAAGGAAGCCCTTCTCAGGTTCCTCAAAGATAGTTTTAATGGACTGCTCCACGAAAAATAAGTGTACCTCTGTGAGATGAATTCACACATCACCAAGAAGTTTCTCAGAAAACTTCTTTCTAGTTTTCATCTGTGGATGTTTCCTTTGTCACCGTAAGGTTCATTGCGCTATGAATTATCTAATTGCAGATTTCCAGAAAACTGTGTTAACAAACTGATCACTGAAGAGAAACGTGTAACTCTGTGAGTTGCATTCACACATGGCAATGTACTTTCTCAGAAAGCTGCTCTTTAGTTATGATGTGATAATGTTTCCTTTTTCACCAGAGCCCTAAATGAGCTCCCAAATATACATTTGCAGAATCCACGACAACAGTGTTAGCAAACTTTTCCAAGAAGAGAAGGTTGGAACTCAGTGTGATGAAGTCACACATCAGAAAGCAATGTCTCAGAAAGCATCCCTGTGGTTATTATGTGAGGATATTTCCTTTTTCACCATGGGTCCCTATGGACTCCCAAATATCACTTTCCAGTTTCCACGAAAAGAGTGTTAGCAAACTGTTTCCTGAAGTCTAAATTATAAGTCTGTGAGATGAACTCACAGATCAGAAAGAAGTTTCTCAGAAAGCTTCTTTCACGTTTTGAACGGATGAAATTGCCTTTATCAGCGTAGGCCTCAATGCGATCAAAGGAAGCCCTTCTCAGGTTCCTCAAAGACAGTGTTAATGGACTGCTCCACGAAACATAAGTGTAACTCTTTGAGATGAATTCACACATCACCAAGATGTTTCTAAGAAAGTTTCTTGCTAGTTTTCGTCTGTGGATGTTTACTTTGTCACCGTAAGGTTCATTGCGCTATGAAGTATCTAATTGCAGATTAACAGAAAACTGTGTTAACAAACTGATCACTGAAGAGAGACGTGTAACTCTGTGAGTTGCATTCACACATGGTAGTGCAGTCTCTCAGAAAGCTGCTCTTTAGTTATTATGTGAGGATATTTCCTTTTTCACCAGAGCCCTCAATGAGCTAACAAATATACCTTTGCACAGTCCATGACAACAGTGTTAGCAAACTGTTCCAAGAAGGTAAGCGTGGAACTCTGTGTGATGACGTCACACATCAGAAAGCAATCTCTCAGAAAGCTTCTTTGTAGTTATTATGTGAGGATGTTTCCAATTCCACCATGGGTCCCTAAGGGCTCTAAATATCAATTTCCAGTTTCCACGAAAAGAGTTTTAGCAAACTGCTTCCTGAAGTCGAAATTATAAGTCTGTGAGATGAACTCACAGATCAGAAAGAAATTTCTCAGAAAGCTTATTTCACGTTTTGAACGGATGAAATATCCCTTATCAGCGTAGGCCCCAATGCAATCCAGGAAGCCCTTCTCAGGATCCTCAAAGACAGTGTTAATCGACTGTTCCACGAAACTTAAGTGTAACTCTGTGAGATGAATTCACACATCACCAAGAAATGTCTAAGAAAGCTTCTTTCTAGTTTTCTTCTGTGGATGCCTCCTTTGTCACCGAAAGTTTCATTGCGCTATGAAGTATCTAATTGCAGATTTCCAGAAACCTGTGTTAACAAACTGATCACTGAAGAGAAACGTGTAACTCTGTGAGTTGCATTCAAACATGCCATTGTAGTTTCTCAGAAAACTGCTCTTTAGTTATTATGTGAGGATAATTCCTTTTTCACCAGAGCCCTCAATGAGCTCCCAAATATACCTTTGCAGAATCCAAGACAACAGTGTTAGCAAACTGTTCCAAGAAGGGAAGGGTGGAACTCTGTGTGATGAAGTCACACATCAGAAAGCAGTCTCTCAGAAAGCTTCTCTGAATTTATTATGTGAAGATATTTCCTTTTTAACAATGGGTCCCTGTGGGCTCTCAAATATCACTTTCCACTTTCCACGAAAAGAGTGTTAGCAAACTGCTTCCTGAAGTCTAAATTATAAGTCTGTGAAATGAACTCACAGATCAGAAAGAGGTTTCTCAGAAAGCTTCTCTCAGGTTTTGAACAGATGATATTTCCTTTATCAGCGGAGGCCTCAATGCGATCCAAGGATGCCCTTCTCAGGTTCCTCAAAGACAGTGTTAATGGACTTCTCCACGAAACATAAGTGTAACTTTGTGAGATGAATTCACACATCACCAAGAATTTTCTAAGAAAGCTTCTTTCCAGTTATCATCTGTGGATGATTCCTTTGTCACTGTAAGTTTCATTGCGCTATGAAGTATCTAAATGCAGATTTCCAGAAAACTGTGTTAACAAACTGATCACTGAAGAGAAACGTGTAACTCTGTGAGTTGCATTCACACATGGAAGTGCAGTTTCTCACAAAGCTGCTCTTATTTATTATGTTAGGATATTTCCTTTTTCACCAGAGACCTCAATGAGCTCCCAAACATAACTTTGCAGAATCCACGACAACAGTGTCAGCAAACAGTTCCAAGAAGGGAAGGGTGGAACTCTGTGTGATGAAGTCACACATCAGAAAGCAGTCTCTCAGAAAGCTTCTCTGTAGTTATTATGTGAGGATATTTCCTTTTTCAAGATGGGTCCCTATGGGCTACCAAATATCACTTTCCATTTTCCACGAAAAGAGATTTAGCAAAATGCTTCCTGAAGTCTAAATTATAAGTCTGTGAGCTGAACTCACAGATCAGAAAGAAGTTTCTCAGAAAGTTTCTTTCACGTATTGAACGGATGACATTTCCTTTATCAGCGTAGGCCTCAATGCGATCCAAGGAAGCCATTCTGAGGTTCCTCAAAGACAGTGTTAATGGACTGCTCCACGAAACATAAGTGTAACTCTGTGAGATGAATTCACACATCACCAAGACGTTTCAAAAAAGCTTCTTTCAAGTTTTCTTCTGTGGATGTTTCCTTTGTCACCGTAAGGTTCATTGCGCTATGAAGTATCTAATTGCAGATTTCCAGAAAACTGTTAACAAACTGATCACTGAAGAGAAACCTGTAACTCTACGAGTTGCATTCACAAAGGGCAGTGCAGATTTTCAGAAAGCTGCTCTTTAGTTATTATGTGAGGATATTTCCTTTTTCACCAGAGCCCTCAATGAGCTCCCAAATATACCTTTGCAGAATCCACGACAACAGTGTTACCAAACTGTTCCAAGATGGGAAGGGTGGAACTCTGTGTGATGAATTCACACATCAGAAAGCAATCTCTCAGAAAGGTTCTCTGTAGTTATTATGTGAGGATATTTCCTTTTTCACCATGGGTCCCTATGGGCTCCCAAATAACACTTTCCAGTATCCACGAAAAGAGTGTTAGCAAACTGCTTCCTGAAGTTTAAATTATAAGTCTGTGAGATGAACTCACAGATCAGAAAGAAGTTTCTCAGAAAGTTCTTTCACGTTTTGAAAGGATGAAATTTCCTTCCTCAGCGTAGGCCTCAATGCGATCCATGGAAGCCCTTCTCAGGTTCCTCAAAGACAGTGTTAATGGACTGCTCCACGAAACATAACTGTAACTCTGTGAGATGAATTCACACATCACCAAGAAATTTCTAAGAAAGCTTCTTTCTAGTTTTCATCTGTGGATGTTTCCTTTGTCACCATAAGTTTCATTTCGCTATGAAGTATCTAATTGCAGATTTCCAGAAAACTGTGTTAACAAACTGATCACTGAAGAGAAACGTGTAACTCTGTGAGTTGAATTCACACATGGCAGTGCAGTTTCTCAGAAAGCTGCTCTTTACTTATTATGTGAGGATATTTCCTTTTTCACCAGAGCTCTCAATGAGCTCCCAAATATACCTTTGCGGAATCCAAGACAAGAGTATTAGCAAACTGTTCCAAGAAGGAAAGGGTGGAACTCTGTGTGATGAAGTCACACATCAGAAAGCAATCTCTCAGAAAGCTTCTCTGTAGTTATTATGTGGGGATATTACATTTTTCACCATGGGTCCCTGTGGGCTCCCAAATATCACTTTCCACTTTCCACGAAAAGAGTGTTAGCAAACTGCTTCCTGAAGTTTAAATTATAAGTCTGTGAGATGAACTCACAAATCAGAAAGAAGTTTCTCAGAAAGTTTCTTTCACGTTTTCAACGGGTGAAATTTCCTTTATCAGCGTAGGAATCAATGTGATCCAAGGAAGCCCTTCACAGGTTCCTCAAAAACAGTGTTAATGGACTGCTCCACGAAACATAAGTGTAACTCTGTGAGATGAATTCACACATCACCAAGAAGTGTCTAAGAAAGCTTCTTTCTACTTTTCATCTGTGGATGTTTCCTTTGTCACCATAATTTTCATTGCGCTATGAAGTATCTAATTGCAGATTTCCAGAAAACCGTGTTAACAAACTGATCACTGAAGAGAAACCTGTAACTCTGTGAGTTGCATTCACACATAGCAGTGCAGTTTTTCAGAAAGCTGCTCTTTAGTTATTATGTGATTATATTTAGTTTTTCACCAGAGCCCTCAATAAGCTCCCAAATATACCTTTGCAGAATCCACGACAACAGTGTTAGCAAACTGTTCCAAGAAGGGAAGGTGGAACTCTGTGTGATGAAGTCACACATCAGAAAGCAATCTCTCCGAAATCTTCTCTGTAGTTATTATTTGAGGATATTTCCTTTTTAAACCATGGGTCCCTATGGGCTCCCAAATATCACTTTCCAGTTTCCACGAAAAGAGTGTTAGCAAACTGCTTCCTGAAGCCTAAATTATAAGTCTGTGAGATGAACTCACAGATCAGAAAGAAGTTTCTCAGAAAGCTTCTTTCACGTTTTGAACGGATGATATTTCCTTTATCAGCGTAGGCCTAAATGCGATCCAAGGAAGCCCTTCTCAGTTTCCTCAATGACAGTGTTAATGGACTGCTCCACGAAACATAAGTGTAACTCTGTGAGATGAATTCACACATCACCAAGAAGTTTCTATGAAAGCTTCTTTCTAGTTTTCATCTGTGGAAGTTTCCTTTGTCACCGTAAGTTTCATTGCGCTATGAAGGATCTAATTGCAGATTTCCAGAAAACTGTGTTAACAAACTGATCACTGAAGAGAAACCTGTAACTCTATGAGTTGCATTCACACAGGGCAGTGCAGATTTTCAGAAAGCTGCTCTTTAGTTATTATGTGAGGATATTTCCTTTTTCACCAGAGCCCTCAATGAGCTCCCAAATATACCTTTGCAGAATCCACGACAACAGTGTTACCAAACTGTTCCAAGATGGGAAGGGTGGAACTCTGTGTGATGAATTCACACATCAGAAACCAATCTCTCAGAAAGCTTCTCTGTAGTTATTATGTGAGGATATTTCCTTTTTCACCATGGGTCCCTATGGGCTCCCAAATAACACTTTCCAGTATCCACGAAAAGAGTGTTAGCAAACTGCTTCCTGAAGTTTAAATTATAAGTCTGTGAGATGAACTCACAGATCAGAAAGAAGTTTCTCAGAAAGTTCTTTCACGTTTTGAAAGGATGAAATTTCCTTTATCAGCGTAGGCCTCAATGCGATCCATGGAAGCCCTTCTCAGGTTCCTCAAAGACAGTGTTAATGGACTGCTCCACGAAACATAAGCTGTAACTCTGTGAGATGAATTCACACATCACCAAGAATTTCTAAGAAAGCTTCTTTCTAGTTTTCATCTGTGGATGTTTCCTTTGTCACCATAAGTTTCATTTCGCTATGAGTATCTAATTGCAGATTTCCAGAAAACTGTGTTAACAAACTGATCACTGAAGAGAAACGTGTAACTCTGTGAGTTGAATTCACACATGGCAGTGCAGTTTCTCAGAAAGCTGCTCTTTACGTATTATGTGAGGATATTTCCTTTTCACCAGAGCCCTCAATGAGCTCCCAAATATACCTTTGCGGAATCCAAGACAAGAGTATTAGCAAACTGTTCCAAGAAGGAAAGGGTGGAACTCTGTGTGATGAATTCACACATCAGAAAGCAATCTCTCAGAAAGGTTCTCTGTAGTTATTATGTGGGGATATTACATTTTCACCATGGGTCCCTGTGGGCTCCCAATATCACTTTCCACTTTCCACGAAAAGAGTGTTAGCAAACTGCTTCCTGAAGCTTAAATTATAAGTCTGTGAGATGAACTCACAAATCAGAAAGAAGTTTCTCAGAAAGTTTCTTTCACGTTTTCAACGGGTGAAATTTCCTTTATCAGCGTAGGAATCAATGTGATCCAAGGAAGCCCTTCACAGGTTCCTCAAAAACAGTGTTAATGGACTGCTCCACGAAACATACTTGTAACTCTGTGAGATGAATTCACACATCACCAAGAAGTGTCTAAGAAAGCTTCTTTCTAGTTTTCATCTGTGGATGTTTCCTTTGTCACCATAATTTTCATTGCGCTATGAAGTATCTAATTGCAGATTTCCAGAAAACCGTGTTAACAAACTGATCACTGAAGAGAAACCTGTAACTCTGTGAGTTGCATTCACACATAGCAGTGCAGTTTTTCAGAAAGCTGCTCTTTAGTTATTATGTGATTATATTTAGTTTTTCACCAGAGCCCTCAATAAGCTCCCAAATATACCTTTGCAGAATCCACGACAACAGTGTTAGCAAACTGTTCCAAGAAGGGAAGGTGGAACTCTGTGTGATGAAGTCACACATCAGAAAGCAATCTCTCCGAAATCTTCTCTGTAGTTATTATTTGAGGATATTTCCTTTTTAAACCATGGGTCCCTATGGGCTCCCAAATATCACTTTCCAGTTTCCACGAAAAGAGTGTTAGCAAACTGCTTCCTGAAGCCTAAATTATAAGTCTGTGAGATGAACTCACAGATCAGAAAGAAGTTTCTCAGAAAGCTTCTTTCACGTTTTGAACGGATGATATTTCCTTTATCAGCGTAGGCCTAAATGCGATCCAAGGAAGCCCTTCTCAGTTTCCTCAATGACAGTGTTAATGGACTGCTCCACGAAACATAAGTGTAACTCTGTGAGATGAATTCACACATCACCAAGAAGTTTCTAAGAAAGCTTCTTTCTAGTTTTCATCTGTGGATGTTTCCTTTCTCACCGTAAGGTTCATTGCGCACTGAAGTATCTAATTGCAGATTTCCAGAAAACTGTGTTAACAAACTGATCACTGAAGAGAAACGTGTAACTCTGTGAGTTGCGTTCACACATGGCAGTGTAGTTTCTCCCAAAGCTGCTCTTTAGTTATTATTGAGGATATTTCCTTTTTCACCAGAGCCCTCAATGAGTTCCCAAATATACCATTGCAGAATCCACGACAACGTGTTAGCAACTGTTCCAAGAAGGGAAGGTGGAACTCTGTGTGATGAAGTCACACATCAGAAAGCAATCTCTCAGAAAGCATCTCTGTAGTTATTATGTGAGGATATTTCCTTTTTCACCATGGTTCCCTGAGGGCTCCCAAATATCACTTTCCATTTTCCACGAAAAGTGTGTTAGCAAACTGCTTCCTGAAGTCTAAATTATAAGTCTGGGAGATGAACTCACACATCAGAAAGATGTTTCTCAGAAAGCTTCTTTCACGTTTTGAACGGATGAAATTTCCTTTTTCAGCGTAGGCCTCAATGCGATCCAGGAAGCCCTTCTCAGGTTCCTCAAAGACAGTGTTAATGGACTGCTCCACGAAACATAAGTGAACCTCGGTGAGAAGAATTCACACATCACCAAGAAGTTTCTATGAAAGCTTCTTTCTAAGTTTTCATCTGTGGATGTTTCCATCGTCACCCGTAAGTTTCATTGCGCTATGAAGTTTCTAATTGCAGATTCCAGAAAACTGTGTTAACAAACTGATCGCTGAAGAGAAACGTGTATCTCTGTGAGTTGCATCACACATGGCAATTCAGTTTCTCACAAAGCTGCTCTTTAGTTATTATGTGAGGATATATCCTTTTTCACCATAGCCCTCAATGAGCTCCCCAATATAAATTTGCAGAATTAACGACAACAGTGTTACCAAACTGTTCCAAGAAGGGAAGGGTGTAACTCTGTGTGATGAAGTCACACATCAGAAAGCAATCTCTCAGTAAGCTTCTCTGTAGTTATTATGTGAGGATATTTCCTTTTTCACCATAGGTCCCTAAGGGCTCCCAATATCACTTGCAAGTTTCCACGAAAAGAGTGTTAGCAAACTGCTTCCTGAAGTTTAAATTATAAGTCTGTGAGATGAACTCACAGATCAGAAAGAAGTTTCTCAGAAAGCTTCTTTCACGTTTTGAAGGGATGAAATTTCCTTTATCAGCATAGGACTCAATGGGATCCAAGGAAGCCCTTTTCAGGTTCCTCAAAGACAGTGTTAATGGACTGCTCCATGAAACATAAGTGCAACTCTGTGAGATGAATACACACATCACCAAGAAGTGTCGAAGAAAGCTTCTTTATAGTTTTCATCTGTGGATGCTTCCTTTGTCAATGTAAGTTTCATTGCGCTATGAAGTATCTAATTGCAGATTTCCAGAAATCTGTGTTACAAACTGGTCACTGAAGAGAACGTGTAACTCTGTGAGTTGCATTCACACATGGCAATTCAGTTTCTCAGAAAGCTGCTCTTTAGTTATTATGTGAGGATATTTCCTTTTTCACCAGAGCCCTCAATGAGCTCCCAAATATACCTTTGCAGAAATCCACAACAACAGTGTTAGCAAACTGTTCCAAGAAGGGAAGGGTGGACCTCTGTGTGATGAAGTCACACATCAGAAAGCAATCTCTCAGAAAGCTTCTCTCTACTTATTATGTGAGGATATTTCCTTTATCACCAAGGGTCCCTATGGGCTCCCAAATATCACTTTCCAGTTTCCAAGAAAAGAGTGTTAGCAAACTGCTTCCTGAAGTCTAAATTATAAGTATGGGAGATGAATTCACAGATCAGACAGAAGTTTCTCAGAAAGCTTCTTTCAAGTTTTGAAGGGATGAAATTTCCTTTTTCAGCATAGGCCTCAATGCGATCCATGGAAGCCCTTCTCAGGTCCTCAAAGGCAGTGTTAATGGACTGCTCCACGAAACATAAGTGTAACTCTGTGAGATGAATTCACACATCACCAAGAAGTTCTAAGAAAGCTTCTTTCTAGTTTTCATCTGTGGATGTTTCCATCGTCACCGTAAGTTTCATTGCGCTATGAAGTTTCTAATTGCAGATTTCCAGAAAACTGTGTTAACAAACTGACCACTGAAGAAAACGTGTATCTCTGTGAGTTGCATTCACAAATGGCAGTGCAGTTTCTCAGAAACTGCCCTTTAGTTAGTATGTGAGGATATTTCCTTTTTCACCAGAGCCCTCAATGAGCTCCCAAATATACCTTTGCAGAATCCACGACAACAGTGTTAGCAAACTGTTCCAATAAGGGAAGGGTGGAACTCTGTGTGATGAAGTCGCACATCAGAAAGCAATCTCTCAGAAAGCTTCTCCGTAGTTATTATGTGAGGATATTTCCTTTTCATATCAGCCATGGGTCCCTGTGGCTCTCAATATCACTTTCCCACTTTCCACGAAAAGAGTGTTTAGCAAACTGCTTCTGAAGTCCCTAAATTATAAGTCTGTGAGATGAACTCACAGAGCAGAAAGAAGTTTCTCAGAAAGCTTCTTTCACATATTGAATGGATGAAATTTCCTTTATCAGTGGAGGGCCTCAATGCGATCCAAGGAGGCCCCCTTTTCAGGTTCCTCAAAGACAGTGCTAATGGACTGCTCCACGAAACATAAGTGTAACTCTGTGAGATTGAATTCACACATGACCAAGAGGTTTCTAAGAAGCTTCTTTCTATTTTCATCTGTGGAGGTTTCCTTTGTCACCGTAAGTTTCAGTGCGCTATGAATATCTAATTGTAGATTTCCAGAAAACTCTGTTAACAAACTGATCACTGAAGAGAAACGTGTAACTCTGTGAGTTGCATTCACCCATGGCAGTGCAGTTTTTAAGAAGCTGCCCTTTAGTTATTATGTGGAGGATATTTCCTTTTTCACCAGAGCCCTCAATGAAGCTCCCAAATATACCATGCAGAATCCACGACCACAGTGTTAGCAAACTGTTCCAAGAAGAGAAGGGTGGAACTCTGTGTGATGAAGTCACACATCAGAAAGCAATCCTCAGTAGCTTCCTCTGTAGTTATTATGTAGAATATTCCTTTATCTCCATGGGTCCATTATGGGCTCCCAAGTATCACTTTCCAGTTTCCACGAAAAGAGTGTTAGCACAACTGCTTCCTGAAGTCTAAATTATACGGCTGTGAGATGACCTCACGATCAGAAATGAAATTTCTCAGAAAGCTTCTTCACAGTTTGACGGGATGAAATTTCCTTTATCAGCGTAAGGCCTCAATGCGATCCAAGGAAGCCCTTCTCAGGTTCCTCAAAGACAGTGTTAATGGAATGCTCACGAAACATAGTGTAACTCTGTGATATGAATTCCACACATCACCAAGAAGTTCTAAGAAAGCTTCTTTCTAGTTTTCATCTGTGGATGTTTCCTTTGTCACCGTAAGGTTCATTGCGCTCTGAAGTATCTAATTGCAGATTTCCAGAAAACTGTGTTAACAAACTGATCACTGAAGAGAAACGTGTAACTCTGTGAGTTGCATTCACACATGGCAGTGCAGTTTCTCAAAGCTGCTCTTAGTTTTGTGAGGATATTTCCTTTTTCACCAGAGCCCTCAATGAGCTCCCAAATATACCTTTGCAGAATCCACGACAACAGTGTTAGCAAACTGTTTCCAAGAAGGGAAGGGTGGAACTCTGTGTGATGAAGTCACACATCAGAAAGCAATCTCTCAGAAAGCATTCTCTGTAGTTATTATGTGAGGATATTTCCTTTTTCACCATGGTCCCTGAGGGCTCCCAAATATCACTTTCCATTTCCACGAAAAGTGTGTTAGCAAACTGCTTCCTGAAGTCTAAATTATAAGTCTGGGAGATGAACTCACACATCAGAAAGAAGTTTCTCAGAAAGCTTCTTTCACGTTTTGAACGGATGAAATTTCCTTTATCAGCGTAGGCCTCAATGCGATCCAAGGAAGCCCTTCTCAGGTCCTCAAAGACAGTGTTAATGGACTGCTCCACGAACATAAGTGAACCTCGGTGAGAAGAATTCACACATCACCAAGAAGTTTCTATGAAAGCTTCTTTCTTAGTTTTCATCTGTGGATGTTTCCTCGTCACCAAGTTTCATTGCGCTATGAAGTTCTTTGCAGATTTCCAGAAACTGTGTTAACAAACTGATCACTGAAGAGAAACGTGTATCTCTGTGAGTTGCATTCACACATGGCAATTCAGTTTCTCACAAAGCTGCTCTTTAGTTATTATGTGAGGATATTCCTTTTTCACCAGAGCCCTCAATGAGCTCCCAAATATACATTTGCAGAATTAACGACAAACAGTGTTACCAAACTGTTCCAAGAAGGGAAGGGTGTAACTCTGTGTGATGAAGTCACACATCAGAAAGCAATCTCTCAGTAAGCTTCTCTGTTATTATGTGAGGATATTTCCTTTTTCACCATGGGTCCCTAAGGGCTCCCAATATCACTTGCAAGTTTCCACGAAAAGAGTGTTAGCAAACTGCTTCCTGAAGTTTAAATTATAAGTCTGTGAGATGAACTCACAGATCAGAAAGAAGTTTCTCAGAAGCTTCTTTCACGTTTTGAAGGGATGAAATTTCCTTATCAGCATGGACTCAATGCGATCCAGGAAGCCCTTTTCAGGTTCCTCAAAGACAGGTTAATGGACTGCTCCATGAAACATAAGTGCAAACTCTGTGAGATGAATACACACATCACCAAAAGTGTCGAAGAAAGCTTCTTTATAGTTTCATCTGTGGATGCTTCCTTTGTCAATGTAAGTTTCATTGCGCTATGAAGTATCTAATTGCAGATTCCAGAAATCGTTGTTACAAAACTGGTCACTGAAGAGAAACGTGTAACTCTGTGAGTTGCATTCACACATGGCAATTCAGTTCTCAGAAAGCTGCTTTAGTTATTATGTGAGGATATTTCCTTTTTCACCAGATCCCTCAATGAGCTCCAAATATACTTTGCAGAACCACAACAACAGTGTTAGCAAACTTGTTCAAGAAGAGAGGTGGAACTCTGTGTGATGAAGTCACACATCAGAAAGCAATCTCTCAGAAAGCTTCTCTCTATTATTATGTGAGGATATTTTCCTTTATCACCAAGGGTCCCTATGGGCTCCCAAATATCACTTTCCAGTTTCCAAGAAAAAAGTGTTAGCAAACTGCCTCCTGAAGTCTAAATTATAAGTCTGTGGATGAACTCACAGATCAGAAAGAAGTTTCTTCAGAAAGCTTCTTCAAGTTTTGAAGGGATGAATTTCCTTTTTTCAGCATAGGCCACAATGCGATCCATGGAAGCCCTTCTCAGGTCCTCAAAGACAGTGTTAATGGACTGCTCCACGAAACATAAGTGTAACTCTGTGAGATGAATTCACACATCACCAAGAAAGTTTCTAAGAAAGCTTCTTTCTAGTTTTCAATCTGTGGATGTTTCCATCGTCACCGTAAGTTTCATTGCGCTATGACGTTTCTAATTGCAGATTTCCAGAAAACTGTGTTAACAAACTGACCACTGAAGAAAACGTGTATCTCTGTGAGTTGCATTCACAAATGGCAGTGCAGTTTCTCAGAAACTGCCCTTTAGTTAGTGTGAGGATATTTCCTTTTTCACCAGAGCCCTCAATGAGCTCCCAAATATACCTTTGCAGAATCCACGACAACAGTGTTAGCAAACTGTTCCAATAAGGGAAGGTGGAACTCTGTGTGATGAAGTCACACATCAGAAAGCAATCTCTCAGAAAGCTCTCTCGTAGTTATTATTGTGAGGATATTTCCTTTTTCACCATGGGTCCCTGTGGGCTCTCAAATATCACTTCCACTTT